>NW_022436944.1:55022735-55064051 GCF_009761245.1 Sapajus apella | reverse complement strand
CTGTACTATCTTGCACAACGGTTGAACTAATTTACACTCCCACCAGCAGTGTATAAATATTCCTTATTCTCCACAACCTTCCCAAATTTTTTTTTTTTTTTTTTGCCTTTTTACTACTGGTGTGAGATGGTATCTCATTATGGTTTAGATTTGCATTTCTCCAATGATCAGTGATGTCGAGCTTCTATTCATATAATTGTTGGCCACATTTTCTTTTGACATGTGTCTGTTCATGTCCTTTGGCTTTATGTTTTTTCTTGTAAATTCGTTTAAGTACTTTATAGATGCTAGATATTATACCTTTGTCTGATGCACAGTTTGCAAAATTTTTCTCCTATTCTGTAGGTTGTCTGCTTATTGATAATTTCCTTTGCTGTGCAGAAGTTCTTTAGTTTAAGTAGATCCCATTTATCAATTTTTACTTTTGTTGTAATTGATTTTGGTGTCTTTAGGAAGTCTTTGCCCAATCCTATGCTCTTAATTGTATCACCTATGTTGTCTCCCAGGGTTTTTATTGTTTTGAGGGTTTTTTTGTTTTTTTTGTTTTTTTTTTAGACAGAGTTTTGCTCTTGTTACCCAGGCTGGAGTGCAATGGCGCGATCTTGGCTCACCGCAACCTCCGCCTCCTGGGTTCAGGCAATTCTCCTGCCTCAGCCTCCTGAGTAGCTGGGATTACAGGCACATGCCACCATGCCCAACTAATTTTTTGTATTTTTAGTAGAGACGGGGTTTCACCATGTTGACCAGGATGGTCTCAATCTCTTGACCTCGTGATCCACCCACCTCGGCCTCCCAAAGTGCTGGGATTACAGGCGTGAGCCACCACGCCCGGCCTGTTTTGAGTTTTATACTTAAGTGTTTAACCCATTTTGAGTTAATTTTTTATATAGTTGTATTAGGGTTCTCTAAGGGGACAGAACTAATAGGATACATGAATATATGAAGGAGAGACCATTAGGAGAACTGACACACACAATCACTAGGTGAAGTCCCGCAATAGGCCATCTGCAAGCTGAGGAGCCAGGAAACCAGTCTGAGTCTCAAAACCTCAGAAGTAGGAAAGCTGATAGTGCAACCTTCAATCTGTGTCTGAAGGCCTGAGAGCCCCTGGAAAATCACTGGTGTAAATCTGAGAGTTCAAAAGCTGAAGAACTTGGGAGTTTGATGTTCAAGGGCAGGTAGCGTCCTTCACAGGAGAAAGAAGAAGGTCAGAAGTCTCAGCCAGTATAGTCCTTCCACATTCCTCTGTCTGATTTTATACTAGCTCTGCTCACAGCTGATTAGATGGTACCCACCCAGAGAGAGGGCAGGTCTGCCACTCCCAGTAAACTGACTCAAATGTTAATCCTCTTTGACAACACCCTCACAGACACACTCAGGAACAATATTTTGTATCCTTCAATCCAATCAAGTTGACACTCAATATTAACCATCACAATGGTGTAAGGAAAATGTCGATTTTCAGTCTTCTGCATATGGCTACCCACTTATCCCAGCACCATTTATGGAATAAGGAGTTATTTCCCTATTGCTTGTTTTTGTCAGATTTGTCAAAGATCAGACAGTTGTAGGTATGCAGCCTTATTTCTGGTTTCCCTATTCTGTTTCATTGGTCTATGTATCTGGGAATGACTTTCTTTATCTCTTATAATTTTCTGTTTATACGTGCTTTGAATTTGTTTTGTAAACCATTCCAAGTTTTTAAATCTGGTATTAGCATACCTTTTTCCATTACTTTATTTTTCTTATTTATGTCTTTATATTATATTTAAGATACATTTCTTATAGTCGGCAATATATCCTGTCTGTTATTGTTTGGTTTTTTCTATTTTTTCTGCCAATTTTGCATCAGTTGAATATTTTACGATACCATTTTATTTCTTTCATTGACTTATAACCTAAAACTCTTTTAAAAAATTTTAAATGGTTATTTTTACAACATAAAATACAAATTTTAAATTACTATAGTCTGCATACAAGTGATACTCATACCACTTCATGTATAGGCTATGATATGCTTTCTTTTCTTGATCTCTACTTTAAATTTTGCATTCTTATTAAGTATTTATATATACAAGTAACTAGTTAACTAGCTAGATACACATACACATAGATGTTCATTGTAGTATTATTTAAAGAGTAAAATATGAGGAGAACTATTCCTAAATCTCCAGAAATATCTATGCACTATGTAGAGAGCTATGTCATAATGAGATATACCAATATATGCTGATATGTTAAGATACACACGCAAACACACACACACAATGTGAAAAAATAAAAGCAGACTAAGCATCAACATGTTTATGACTCTCCTTTTTACAGTTTTTGTAATATATATATATATGATTATGCCTGCATAATTCAATATGTGAAATAAGTGCATAAATTCACAAAAAGGTAAATTATAGAGAATAAAATTTCATGTAAAACTATAATTAGAGGAAAGATAAAGTAAATGCTTTATGACAGAATGTATAAAAAGCACTAAAATAAAAGGCATAAAGAATGAAGCATATTGTTTATTCTTCTTACAATAGTAAACTAGGTAATTTGTATCAACTCTCTTGCTGAGTGCAACTACTATCTTATTATTTTTACATTGTTCTGTTCTAGCTAATGCAATAAAATAACCAAACTGGATGTAGCAGGCTGAAAAATGTCCATCAGTGCTAAAGAAAAAAAAGATATTCACATTCTAATACCTGGAGTCTGTAAATGTTGCCTTATTTGGAAAAAAGGGGTGTCTGCTGATATGATTAAATTAATAAACTTGAAATAAAGAGATCATTCTGAATTATGTATGTGGGTCCTAAACCTAATGACACATGCCATTATTAATAAGAGAAAGGCATAAGATTACACAGGCAGGTTTGTAAGCTTGGTTGGGGTAGTACAGGTGATATTTTAGGCTGTAAAACTATTTTGTAGGATATTGTAATGGTGGATGACACTATACATTTTTCAAAACCCACAATCCTTTACAATCACAAGGAGTGAAACTTAAGCATGAAAATTAAATAATCATTAATTTTTAGTTAATTAATAAAGAAGAGAAAGCAACGGGAAGATGGAGGCTGGACTGGAGCGCTGGGACTAGAAACCAAGGGGGACCGCAACCAACAGGAGCTGGTAGAAATAAGGAACAGATTTTTCAGTAGTGCCTTAGGAGGAAGTGTGGCCTGGTTAACACCCTGGTTTCAGCTCAGCGATAATGATTTCAGGCTTCTGACCTCCAGAACTATCAAAAGATAACTTCCTGTTCACTTCAGCCACCAAATTTGTGATGATTTGTTACAATAGCCATGGGAAACTTAGACCCTCGGAAACAGGTGTAAATATTGGAAAAGAAAAACTGAAATTTTTTCAAAATTTGAAATTTTCAAAATTACTTGCAAAGCGTTGTATATATCCAACACATCGAATAAAGCAGTTCACTAAGATAGTTCACTTACCAACAAAGAAGGACACTTAAATAGCTTCTGCATATGAAAGTGATCGCTTCACAATTTTCACATAAGTTTAGCTCTATTAATCTTCAACAGGGAGAGGGTGAAATTGTAGTTTTGCCTAGAGGTATATTTGTATATGATTTTATGCATTCAGCCCTGCCTCCTCCCAATAGTAAAGATTTTTGCTTTTCTTTTTTCATTTTCATTAAAAATTAAACCCCTCTTTTCTACAGGTCTAGTGTGGGCTGGTGAGGGGTTCTTCTCATCTTGGTCACTCATGGAGGGTCTACCATCTTGCAGTGCTGTTATCTCAACATCTTGGTGGCAAGAAACAGTTGAAGGGGGTCACCCATACCTGAAACGCTTTGAGGCAGGATATGCCACACAGCACTTCTGTTCACAGTCCATTGGACATAACTAATTGCAAGGACAAAAGGGAAACTCAAGGGGCACTGGAAAATGTGCTGGAGCATGGATATTTGGAGAGAACTATATCTGCAGTCTACTTTATTGGTCTTACATTCTTCACAGGGGCATAACAAATGTCTATTCTGGGGCCCAGGCTTTGGAGAGTTCAGGATTTTGTAAGAACACACATCCACACACCATAAACATACACTTATTAAAGGATATATGTGCCCTGATGTTATTCAAGATCAAGGACTTAGCAGGGGTAGAGTCTGAGTCATAACTCCAAATGTTCTCTGTCATAGCCAACAACATTCCAGAACCCCAGGGGACAACCCTTCTCTAGGAGTTTTACCCTATGGCCTAGAAATAAAAGACAACTGTGCTTCCATACCATGAAAATGTTTTGCATCGATAAATATGAAGATGAACACTGCTTCGGAATACAAGCAGAGTTTGTACAGTGGAAACACACAGGTAAGAGAAAAGACAAATTAACATGTCAAATCTTTCCTCTGGGTGTGAATTCAATGGTTTTTTAATATGTTGAAAAATGTTTGCAGTATTACAAAGTGTCTGTTTTATTGCTACTCACTTTTTTTTTCAATTAATGGTTCCTCAGGTATTTATCTATGTCTATAATCAGGAACACATTGCAATATTAAGAAAATTCTATTGCTCTTAAATTTGTTATCTATATTAGTGTTGTTAGATAAGGGTTAGTTAAATTTGAATTTTAGATTAAAAATGGATAACTTTTTATAATAAATATGTCTGATGCAATATTTGAGACACGCTTATACTAAAACATTATTGTTGCTTATCTGAAATTCAAATTTAATAGAGTATACAGTATTTTTATTGAAGAAAATTGGCAATATGCCTGAAGCACAATGCTGATTGTTTACATTGGCAACTAGATGGACATTAAAAGCTGGAATTTTAAATAACTTTATGTTTAAAAAGTACTGGATATAACTCAAGTAAAGTTCAAAGTATAAATGTCAATTATAGTTTAACTAAAATTTCATCAGTATTTGTGATTTTCTTTATTTGCTAACAGAAAATGACAAATGCTTTAGGAGAAAAAATAACATTCCTGAAAATACACTCTACATTTTGGGGTTGTTTAGATTTGTTTTATATTCAAATTTTCTGCCCTTAATATTTCTACTTCGTGTTTTAATATTTTGTATCATTATTGTCGCTTGAACACAAATTAGGGGACAAACTTCATGATAACAACATAATTATCGATTTTACCTGAAGTAAAGGCAATGAAAGCACATTTTTACATTGATTTTTTAAAAAGTCTTTATAATGTTACTCTCCCAAACATGCTGTCATTAATAACACTGCTAGACATGAGCAATAATCATTAAATTCAGATGTCCTTGACGTCTTTTGACTTTCAGTAACAGAAATATGTAAATACTATAGCTTTACATACTACTGGTCACCACATAGCTCTTTGTTTCTTTCTTCTCACTTGTAAAAGACATTTCCTCCCTTATCACAGGAGGCAACCCTGTGATAAGTTAATATTAATAGATAATATTAACTAAACAACACATTTATTTCAAAGTCAAGGACCTTTCAGTGATGTATAGTAATTACTATATTAAATCTAGAAAAAGGTCTAGATAAAGTTACAGAAATCAGTGAATTAAAAGAAGTTACCTGTCCCACTAGCCCCACCACACCCAGCGCCCATAGGCCATGGTTGGACAAGAGGAATTACCACAATAAGCATTTCCATTTCCAAAGTGGAAAAATGGGAGATAACAGGAGTCACAGGTTGGCAGCAATTCTGAAATCCTTATGGGCAGGCATTCTAAAGGTCTTCTATGCTCTGGGTACAGAGAATTCTTGGGAATCTTGATTTGGCTCTCTTGTTGCGCTGTAAGTCTCTAGGTAATGGCCTCTAGGAGGTTCCTCTCTTTCTATTATCTTCCTAGTTTGTCCAAGCGGATTGTGTAGCTCTCCTATTCTGCTTCCTGCCTGCAGAACTTCGAGAGCCAAAGGGTCATTTTATGTCTGGAGCTCTTGTTTTCTTTTTTTGTATTAATAGCAGCTATGTTTTAAAACTTAGTAGGCTTCTTTTCAGCAAATTCCATATGCTAATAACTACATTCACAGTGCTTCTCTTACCTATTTTTTTTCAGCCCCCTTCCTTACGCACCATTCCACTTTCTTCTCCCATAGTTTTCTCTTTAGGCTACTTCCAAGAGGGTATTTGCAACAATAGGTATGAAGGTCACACTCTTTCTAATCTTCTCCCTGATGTACAAAAAATCCACTGAAAAATTTTAACAAAAGTAGGCTTCACTCTTACTTAGATTTTTACATGAATCATTTTAATCAAATGTTTATATTTATTGGATATGTTTCCATTCAAAATCTCTTTATAAGTCACCTTAATCAGGGGTAGAAACATGCTGCTTTTCTAACATAATGTTTTCAACATTTCTATTTACACACCAGCCAATTCTATCTGGAGTTTATCTCTATCTTTTAACACTTTGCCAAAGGCACCACGTGATATTCTGCACATACACATACCACTGACATATCTGTCTCCAGCTTTTTGTACAGCCTCACATTTGAAAGGCATGTGATTTACTCTCTAGGTTACTGCAGGTAGAAATTTTACCAAACATTTTTTTCATCTTTTCAAGCTTTGATATCAGTTTTCTTACCACTTGCTGTCTGATGGCTAAATCAATGCCTTCTAGTTTGGGTTTTAGTTACTTAGGTCTTTTGTGTTATAAATTTCTTAACTATTAGTTAAAATTTTATTATATTATTATGGTATTATTATGGTAACACCAGGCTCTGTTTCAGATTCCTGTGCCCAAAAAGTACTGGGTATTCCTATTTAACCACACTTCCTATATAGTGAAGAAAACGAAATCCAAAGAGATTATGTCACTTCATAAATTCACATTCTTTACAATGGTTTAGTGTTGAAATCAGAATTATAATCTACATTTCTCTGTTTGCTAAATAGAGTTCTTTTATCTTTGTTATATGGTTGTTCTCTTTCCTGGCCATGTCGGGCAGTTGTGAAATTCTATTTTACATCCCATGCAAGGTGTTATTTTGAAAAATAGAATGTCAAATTCTTAAAAATGCCAAATACATGATAAATTAGATGTCCTTAATGTGCACATTAGATCTCTCTTTATGGAAACTTTTCTTAGTTGCCTGAGCTATTTATTGTTTCTACCTTTCAGGTCTCCATAGCACTTTATACAGAACTTGCTACCCTTCACAATAAACCACACTGATCTAACTATCCATCTTTTACTTTGAGCTGTGAGCACCTTGAGGGAAGATTCTCTTCCTTCTGTCATCCCTTGCCACAGTACTTTGGACATAGTAAGTATATAACAAATATAGAAATGATGAAGGATAATTATACTAAGAATTTTTATAAAGTATCAGGTGGGAGACAAAATGTTAGGATTGGGAATTTGGTTACCATATTTTCATCCTTTTCCTCTCCATTATCTAGTATTTCCAAAAGATCATATGCTTTTTAAATTAATCCCTAGTTAGGAGCTGGTTGGTCATTGTAAAATAAATAATGATAAATCGTTTATTGTTTTAAAATTGTTCATACCCTTTATAAAGAATGCAAGAAATAAATAATCTTTCCAGTGTGTGTGTTCTCCTAAAAATATAGAAAAATCAGTAGATACATAAAGAAATCATTTTTTAAAAGATTTATGATATGTGCTACTTTTAGCAACAATAGATTACTTGAATATAGAGGGAGAAGAAATGGAAATGAAACAAAAAGAATTTGTTAAACATTAGATACAATAAAACATTAAAACACTGAAATTAAAACATTTTTAATAACTCCATGTTTTCATTTTGAGCAGTATTACTGGGCTGCATGCTAAGAAAGGAGAAGTAATAAACATTTTTTTGCACTTCTTCCTAATCAACTCCCAAAATGTCTTACTCAGCAAACATAAATAGTTGTGTCAAATCTGAGTCATACAAATGATCATACCCAATCTCAAGCTTGATTAATTATTTTAATATACAAGAGCTGAGAGACTTAAACAAAGCAAACAGAGGTCCCAGAGATTCTGCACAGCTCCTTGGGTTCTTCCTTTTTTTATGGGACAAGAGGTCCTTGCACCAGAGTAATATATGAGGCCTCTAATGAAAATTTGCCAGTCTTACAGAGTGAGTCATGTCATGAAACATTTTTATTTGAAACTTCAGATGGTTATATAGCTTCTATGATATTCTTGGAGAATTATGCTTCATAAATCAATTTATACTAATCTTATCCATCATAAGCAACCTAACCCACGGATATTTAGTTAGCAGTATTTCATAGATAAGAACCTGCACTCACAGAAATTATCATTAGTCCATTTACCAAGAGACTCAGTTATCAATACGTTTATAAGAAGATTAGGTTGAGTCAACAGCCTTTTTTCTTCCTCAATAATATTCTTTCACTAATTACTAGATGTATGGATTATGGATCAGCTGTTTTAACTTCTTTCTCTCCAGTAACATACTTCATTTCTATTATCACAGTACAAATTATTTACACACTGCCTGTAAACTTCCTGTAACTATAAATGGTTAATCATATTTTGATGGATTCCACTTATCATAGCTTATGTAAGGCATGGTTGTTTAATTTTGATTCACTTCTTTGTTATCTAGATTTTGTCAAGTAGTTTTTTCAAGAAGTTAGTCCCTTTGTACCTTGAGATCGCCTATGTTTAATAGTGCTGGCCTATTTCCTTGAATCATAGCTTGACTGACTAAATATTAATTTGATGTTTTTCTCTGAATCTGGTAGACATTGCTCAATTTTATTTTTTTATCTTGACTTGATGATGTTTTAAGGAGGAAGAGAAAATAGGTTTTATTGACTGAAGGGCAAACTGTTATCAGTTGGTAACAACTGACTTGAGCGATATATTCCAAAGTAGCATCTGGACTGTGCAGGAAGAAAGACCTTGATCAATGAGCCAAAGCTGGCAAAGGCCCAGGAGGGCAGAAGCATGTTATAAGTACCTTGTGTTTGTCAGTCTAGCTGGAAGTATCACCTTTTCCAAGACTGATGGCATTTCAACAGATATTTTTTTGAAAATGATATCTATTTAGATACAAAGACATTTGTTTCTAATGATGGAATTTTGAAAATGCAAAGGTATTTTGCAATAGCTATGAATATGTATAAAGCCGAAATAGGGGATTCCGTAGAATGAACTGACAAATGTAAAAAAATGGAAAAATAGTAAAAGTATTAGAGTTAAATGACACAATTAACAAGTATGATCCAGAAGCTTTCTATAGTACATCATACCTTCCAAAGAAAAATATGCATTACTTTCAAATACATGAAACATAAATACAGATCATATGATAAACTGCAAAAAATTATCACTGATTTTAAAAAAATGAAATGCAAAGTGTTTTCTAACCTTATGAAATAAAATTAGAAATCAACAATATTTTGATGGTTAATGTCCCTCAAAACATGTTGGGAAATTAAGTTGCACCCTTCTAAAATAATAAATTGTTTAAAAATGTAATCACAAAAAATAAAAAACTGTTTAAAAGGCCTTTCTATGTCAGTGGGAAGGAGCTAAAGCTGTGCTCAGAGGCGGTTTCATAGCCCTATAAATGATGGATAAATAAGTAGATAGACAGATAGAAGATAGCTAGGTAGATAGAATAATTGAAAAGTAATTATTTAAATATTCAACTGAAAAAGAAAGAAAAGTACAAATTTAAACCAAAAATTGAAAGAATATAAAAGATAGGCTCATTATAATTTTAACAAAAATTTTTTTTCCAAAATAGTTTATACTTTGCAAGTCAATTTTCTGAGAAAAAAGAAAGAAGATACAAATAAGCCCTCAGGAGGTAAAGGAGGAATATTGCTGCAAATGTGATGTTCTTTTAAAAAAAATTAAAAATATAAAAAAATTTCCACAAATAATTTTAAGTGTTTGAAGAAATAAATATTTTTTAAAGTACAAATTAAAACACATAGACAAAAAACAGAATTGAAAATTCTAAAAACAAATAAGTAAAACATTATCCACTAATACAAAAGAATCTCTAGCCCAGCAAACTTCTCTGCTTAAGGGAAACTTCTAGGCTGAGCAGTATGGGTTGACCATTATTAGATTTTTAAAGGGCTCGTGTATTTGCTTGTTTTTAATTATGAGATCATATTTAGATGTTACTCATAAAATTTAAAATATATAAAAAATGTAATTAAAAAACAAGTAAACAAAATTAAGCCACCTGCTTGTTCTTCCTCAGCTCCCTTTACATCAGTCCAGGTTTTGCTCTCTTTTAGGCTCACAAGTGAGGCTTCCTAAGTCAAGATGCACTGAAAGCCTTCTCAGCCCAAATGTTTCCCATTTATGACTCACTCTTCCTTCCTCCTGATGCTGTTGCTGTACATTTTAAACAGGTTTTTTTCCTACATCAAAACACATACAAGGGGGCCAGGCACAGTGGCTCACACCTGTAATCCCAGAATTTTGGGAGGCCCTGGCAGGTGTATCACTTGAGGTCAGGAGTTTGAGACCAGCCTGGCTAACATGGCAAAACCCTGTCTCTACCAAAATTACGAAAATCAGCCGGGAGTGGTGGTGCACGCCTGTCATCCCAGCTACTCAGGAGGCTGAGGCAGGAGAATCGCTTGAACATGCGACGTGGAGGTTGTGGTGAGCCAAGATCACGCCACTGCACTCCAGCCTGGGTGACAGATAATGTCCTTTGCCTCCTGGCACACTCCTTAGGCATGATCCTGAATGTGGGATGGCATCTCATCGGGGGGGATGGAAATATCAACTAACATTATTCAGCTCCCTGAATGATCCTGCTCTAAGTGGATGTTATGAAATCACTTAGGTTATTACCATACCACTTCCCTTCGAAGATTTGATACTATTAACACTTGGGGTCCCTGGGAATCAGATTCTGAGCCAGTTTAGAGTGCATCATGTTTATTTAAAAGGGTACTTGGGGTGAACTCCTGTGAGGGGAGGTAAAGGACTATGAGATTGGATGTAGAAATTGAATCACGATGCAGGTCCAGTGACAGCTGTAGCCAATGTCCCTTTCTCTCAAACACACCAGTGAGGAGCTCTAAAGGCCCTTTAGAATTGTTCATACTGAGATGATATGTCCAGGCCTTTATATGCCCATAGCCCTCAGCCATCAGGTATGGCCTGTACCCAGCATAGCCATGACCTCGTATCAAGTGATTCTTGACAAACAAAGCAATCCTGAAGGTCTAACAACAGAAGGCTGTATACTAAGTCTTCCCAGCAGCCCAGACTAGACTTTCCTTGAAAGGAACTTGCCACACCCCATGTGCACTATAAAAACCATACTTCTCAAGGACTGTTGCAGAGATTTCAACCCAATTTTCTGGCTGCAGGCTTCAAAGTCTTACTCTTTTTTTTATTATTATTATTTCAATAGCTCTAGGGGTACAAGTTTTTTTTTGATGTTGTTACATAGATGAATTATAGTGGCTTCTAAGATTTTAGTACATTGTGCTTGTTTTAAATCTCTGGCTGCCCTCTCACCCTCCCCCTTCTGAGTTTCTAGAGTCCATATTACTCTGTAGGTCCTTGAGTTCTCACAGACAAAGTCTTGCTCTTATATCCCAAGCATCTTCATGGCCTTCACTATAGAATGTCCATGTGTGAGCTGTAGATTGTTCCAGGTGAGTCAAGTTAAGAGGCAGCTTGGTGCCATTGAAATAAAAAAGAAAGGGATTCAAACGTGGATTCTTCCATTAGTTACTGGTTTGATTTTGAGAATGACAAACATGAGAGCTAATGTTCATTGAGCATTTATTATGTGCTGGTGACTGTTTTACTGCTTTACATGCACTGAACTATCCAATCCTTTGTCTCCTCAGTTATAGTCATGATATCTACTGAGCAGCTTTGCAACAGATTATATGAGCTAACATATTAGCTAAATCTCTTTGCAGGCAGTAGGCTTGACACAGATGTCAGTTTATCACTCCTTCTTTCCCATCATGCATAAATAATTTTAGATCCCCAAATATATAGATTGCTCCACCAGTCCTGATATACAATGACAATAACACTTATAATAATAGTTATTATAGCTCCCATTTATTCAGGACTTACCATTTGTCAGTCAGTGTACTAAGCCTTTCACAAATACAGACCTACTGAGTCCTCATGATACCCTTGTGTGTCACAAACGTGGTCCCACTGAGTCTGCACTGCCCGAACAGAAATCCCAGAGAAGGACATTTTTCTTTCCAAACCATCACCAGCATTTATCACTCCCTTACTTTGAAAACACACACACACACACACACACACACACACACACACACACACACACACACTTTTCATCTTGGTTTTTTTTTTTTTTTCTACAACCGTCTCCTTTTTGTTTCTCTGTGCTTCCATTTCTACATATATTTAATTTTTTCTTTTGTTTTACACTCTGAATTATTTCCTGCTCAAAAATTACAGTCTTGGAGAGAAAGCAAAAAAAAAAAAAAAAAAAAAAAAATCCTCCCCTTTGCAAAGCTCAGCACGAGTGGGAATCCTGCCACTGAACAGCCTGTCCATGTTCAATTTTAGCATCATATAATTTCCTGCATAATTGTTTAAATGTCCTCATTCTCATCCCTGTCGCTCCCCCCACATTTTGCTATTTTTTAAAGAAAGCATCCAAACTCTGTGTCTGGTTCAACAGGGAATTTCACCGAGGAAAAACGCCAGACCACATCATATGCCTTGAGTTATCGCTACAACTAAGGAAAAAAAAGTCGTGCCTCTGAGATGGAAGTCCTCCAGTCTACTGCTGCCTTCAGTGACCTCTCCTTTCTGCCAGCCTCTTCAAGGCCAGGCATGTGAAAATTCCTCATGTGTTTGTGTCATTTGATTCCCAAATATCACATAACCAAAAATATTAAAATAAAACTGCTCATAACATTTTCCTGAATGCCATCTGGGCCCCACTGGAAGCTGACACTATCTGTCAAACCCAAGATAACCACATTTTCCCCCTCCTTTGTGTGTGTTAATGTTTGTCATAATGGATTTCACTTTAATGTCCCAAGTACATTTATGACATTCTTTCAACCAAGTGGCACTAATGACTTTCATTATTATTTATGCTCCTCCTTAATTATAAGACTCTCACCTCTCTCGTTACACACACTCCTTCATAACCCCCTCACTTGCATACATGCTCTCTGGTATGAGGCTAATGTGCCTTGGCTTCCAATTTCAGAAAACACAATGATTAATTACTCCTGTTAAATCACCCTACCCTAGGGTGATCAGATTGGCAAAATGAGAAGAAGGGCCAGATTGCTGCTCCAGAAGGATTTCCCAGGACACCTGTCAGAAAGAAATAAAAGGAGAAGCCCCCAACTCCCAAATAAATAAATGCATGGCATGCATGCTTGTCTTAGCCCTGGGATGAATCACAAGGAGATGCAATTTTAAATTAAAATAATAGAGCATTTGGTACAAATGCTCTGCACTGTGGAAGGACATAATCAGATTCAGTGAAGTGACTAGGAACCAAACATTCTGCCGTGTAGTACCATGCTTCTTCCATCCACTAAAACACACTTTAGAAAGAGCTTATCTGCTCTTCCTTGTATTTCAAAAATTGCACCAATTTTTTTTTAGCTTCTCCATTAAGAGATGGAATTTCTTGTGCAACTTTTAAATCTGGGATGGGTTTGTGATTGAATTTATCCAAAACAAACTGTCACAGAAGTGACATTGTATTTGTTCCAAGCCTGGACTTCAAGAGGTCTTAGTTTCCACTCTGCTTTCTTACAGCTTCCACTCTGCTCTGCTTTCTCAGTGCCTCCTCTATTTCCATGGGAACAAGCCCCAGATCTCCACATGAAGAGAGGCCCCCTTTGTCTCAGACAGCCCTGATTCACTTACTGGCTGAATGAAGAGGCATGAGAAAAGCCAGCTAACATTAGCCAAATCCATAACACACTACCCACTTAAGTCCAATTGAATTTGCCAATCTGCAGAACCATGAGCTCAGGAAATGTTTGTTTCAAATCTTTTGGGTTGGTTCATTATACAATACAAGCTAACTGATATACCTGTCAAAGGAAAGACATTTGGGCATGGAGGCTATGGTGAAGATGGAAGAGAAAACCAATTATTATGAAAAACTTAATTTGCTTCAGGTACAAAAGAATAGATGAACTCAGCATACATGAGACAGAGCTGGTTCTCATCTTTATCCTTTTGTAAATGAGAAAACTGAGGCCCAGAGATGGCACAGAAATCAGACTGATGAAATGATTTGCACAAGATCTTGGGGAGAAAGCAAAGTTCAAAGCTATTGCATGGTTTGGTTGTGAAGACAGTATGTGTCCAAGTACCATACTTGCTGCCCTAGCACAGACTGAGACCACCTCACCATCCAAAGCAGCATTTCTGGTATCCCCTATTCCTTTCCCACTGCTCCACCCAGGGCTGGCAAAAAGAGGTATCTGGGAGTGGGAAGGCAGTGAGGATAGCACAGTCTCCTTGGTTTGCTTCTCATCAGGAGGTAGAACTGCCCCTTTCACATGCTTTTTACAAGAGCTAAAAAGGTCAGAGGTAGCCATTTTAGCCATATCCAAAGTCACATCCAAGTAGAACCAGGAATGTTGTCCAACATTGCATTTCAGTGTATAAAAATTCATTTATTAAGTGGGAGTTGAACAATGAGAACACACGGACACAGGGAGGGGAACATCACACACTGGGGCCTGTCAGGTGTGTGGAGGGCAACGGGAGGGAGAGCATTAGGACAAACGACAAATACCTAATGCATGCGGGGTTTAAAACCTAGATGATGGGTTGATAGATGCAGCAAACCATCATGGCACATGTATACCTATGTACCAAACCTGTATGTTCTACACATGCATCCCAGAAGTTAAAGTAAAATTAAAAACAAAAAAAATATGAGTAAGAGCGTCTGCATATCTGCTTAAAAGACTGAGCATTTTTTGTTGTTGCTATTTTGACAGCTGTTAGAATCTTTTTCATTATTATTCTGGCCTTTCGCTTTTCTTTTGCAGAAAATTTTTCATCTAAAATCACAGCATCTTAAGGATTGAGTTCAGGCTTGCTTCTTTTCTCCCCCTTTGCGGATGAACTGAAGAGGGTGAATTGCTTCTTCCTAAACTACTGTGTATTCAAATTTTATTTAAAATAAACACAAGTTGTAAAACAACAGTGATTATTTCCAAGGTTTCCAAGTAACCTGTTTACTAATTTGAATTTAATTTCCTATTTATCCCCTTTGGTTTTTACTTATTCTGACATCATTCATATTTCACGTGTACATCATTCTGAGAAGATTTTATTTTGTATACCATTTAGCAATTCGTTCAAAATCTTTACTCTCCTGGCCTTTGATTCAAATCTTAACCTGCCGCTAATGAGGTGCCTAGGTGTGGACCTTGGCCCTGATTCTTCTCTGCAAAAGTATTGGGGTAAACCGTTGATTTTTAAGACCGCTTCAATGTCTGTAAAACTAATAATTTTATAAAGAAAAGCATCCATGCTTTAGCTTTCGTGAATGAATTTGAATTTTCTAATGTAAACATTATGAAGGTAGAATACATATATTGACCTTTTCTGAGAGATCTTTGGCAGTCTTAATTTTGGAAGCCAAAATCTTACTCTAGCAGATTCTCACTGTCAGATGCTTACATATAGACGGACAACTGAAGGAAGCTATTAATATGACTTCCATAGCCTTTCCCAGTGGACTTTGTGATTATGTGATAATGTACAAGCAATGAGTTTTAAGCAGAAATCTGTAAAATGAGACATGTGGGAAGATAACTGCTTATCCAAACTACAGATGTTAATAAACTCAATATGTAATTTTTCCCCAGCTGAGGTCATCCTGTCTTTGTAATAAGTTAAATACCACTCACATATTCTTCCGCACTAGTTCTAAGTTTCAAAGTTTTATAAGCAAAACATCCCTAGAAAAATCACCCCAGTGACAAAACCTAAGCCCATTCCCTGTGGACTGCCTGAGAATCACCTGAAAAATCTCGTAAAGTTTCTGATCTCTCCTCCTGATCTAGGAAATTTTTGTTCATAAATTCTGGAATCGGGTGAGGGAACTCACATTGTTAGCACTGTGTTGTTAACGAGCTCTTGAAGTTTTGAGAGGAATTGTTCGGCAAATTGTTTCATGTGAGGAGACGGGCTAAAATGAGCTTCAGTCTAAGTGGCCAAACTGTTATTCTTAACTATGAGCCCAGTCCTTGATATTTATTTGTAAAGAAACATAGGATATTACCTATGGTAGAGTAGGAGGCGACATGAATCTTGGGTAGCTATGACAACTCTTTTCCGTGTGACCTCAAGTCATCAGTTAACTTTTCTGGGTGTCAGTTTTCTTGCCTGTAAAAACAGGTTTTAGATAAGACAGTGATTTCCACTACCTTTGAAAACATGACAGGATGCACTTGGGGTTCTTCTGGGGTCACTACAGCTATGAATCTGGGCAGTGGTTGAACAGATCAGACCACACAAGGCTCCTCAAGTCAAGCACTCCTCTTTGATTTGTTTACAATGTTAAATAGGATTATGTCTGGAGAAAGAGCCCCGATGATAGAATTCTGCACAAGATGTCTCCCAGGGCCATTCTGGCTCTGCTGTTCTTTGGTTTTGTACAAATAGCTATTAAAAGGAGAATGACACCAGAACAGGATCACTTGAAAAGTAAGGTTGATAACAGTCAGACCTGCAGTTAAGGAACAATTAGTAGCATCTCTCTCTGAAAGATTTACAGCAAAGCATGGTATCTCATCGATTTTTGTAGCTATTAAAATTAACTCCCAAAGCTAAGGAAACAGCCCTGGAAATCACAATTAGGATTCCATAACTGTTACCCTTTACTTGTCATGCTGTGCCTCTGTTGTCATACAAGGCAGAGCACAAGCCATGATTGCTAAACAATCACATCTCATAGCACACAGCTCCTTCAGTATTCAAAGATGGTTAGCACAGAATATGTGGCACACTTCCACTCTTTGAGATCTTGCTCAAATATCACCTGATCAGTAAAACCACTTCTGATACTGCACATCTCCATTCAGGAAATTGCAAATCTGAGTTTTTTTAACATCTAATGATAATCATACATAAAAATGACAATAAATCTTCACAGGGCTATGTTTTCTGTCCTATCTTGGGAAATCACGTAAGTTTAAACCAAATAATAACTTGGAACATGATCATTTTCACTTTAATCTGCTTATCTCTGCTATCAGACTAAGCGCTGTTCCAACCTTAGCAATCTTTTGGTTGATGAATAAATACATACTATTTTTTAAATCCCTTCCACATTTTCCCCATTCTTTCAATTCCCATAAACTCTCTTGGCTCCACATCAAGTCTCCTACTCCTGATTCAGTTAATCAGCTAGGCTATGATCGATCTAATTAAAACAAAAGGCACTGAAGTAGGCCTGACTATTTGACCAACTCATTGGATATTTACCTCCTCAAAGACAGACATGTTAGCTTTGCTAATCTCTAACTAATGCAACTATAGAGGAAATGTTTTGAAGCTGGACTTTCTTTCTAGATTCACTGTAGGGTTCCTTTACCTCTAAAACCCAAGGCACAAATCTCGAGTTTCACACTTCCTTTTTCTTCTAAATTTCCCAGCTGTTTCACTGCTCAATGCGTTCAGGCTGTCAACTCTGTGATGACATGGACTTTGTACTCTTGCTTTGTAGGGCACCTTGCACAGTAATGTTAATCATCATAGCTAGGAAATATGAGTTGTTTCTGGAAGATTTTGAACTGTGAATGGGGAGAAGGAAATTGGAAACATATAGAGATGTCCTTTTATTGCAGTGATGACCATTATCAAGAGGTTTTGTGTTTACAACTTAAAAATGGTTTAACCTGGCCGGGCATGGTGGCTCATGCCTGTAATCTCAGCACTTTGGGAGGCCGAGGCGGGTGGATCATGAGGTCTAGAGTTTGAGACCAGCCTGACTACAAAATAGTTAGCCTGGCATGGTGGTGCATGCCTATAATCCCAGCTACTCAGATGGCTGAGTCAGGAGAATCATTTGAAACCGGGAGGTGGAGGTTGCAGTTGAGCTAGATCGCACCACTCCTCCCCACCCTAGGTAACAGAGTGAGACTCCATCTTAAAAAAAAAATGATATAAGCTTATAAGCAGCATTTCTGTCCCTGTTCTTTATAATGTCTAAGACTCAATTTCCTTTTCTGTAAATTATGAGTAATAACAGCATTTATCTCCTAGTAATTTTGTTACTATTTAGATGAGTTAATGGATACAACACTCACCATTGTACCAGAGATTGTTGTGAGGATGACAAAGTAAATGTTCTAAGTATACAAAATTACCCTTTATCTATTAACGCACTAAACTATAAAAATAGATTTTTAATGTTAAGGCATATGTTCATTTCCGGGCTAAATCCTGATATTCAAAATAGATTTATAATTTGTCTTGGATTTGAAATGTAATGATAAAAGACCCTAAAGGAAATACAAAAATATATAGTAGAAAGGATAATGTAGGTCCTTTACAAAAATTGTTGCAGTTATTTGATTGTCTCAAAGATGCTTTTTAATAGGACTTTTCTATTTTTCCCATCAAGAGGTAGAGTTCTTGATAGGTAGGTACAGGTTAGGTGTATTGTACAGTAGAATGCAGCAGACATGAGTAAGTGTGGGTTTCAAGCTTAGGCCTCAAAGAGGCTTTCCATGCTTATCTTCACTCTCTCAGAAGCCTGCCTAGCCATTATAAAACCCACTGGGATCCCAGCTACTCAGGAGGCTGAGGCAGGAGAATTGCCTGAAACCAGAAGGTGGAGGTTGCGGTGAGTCAAGACCGCGCCATTGCACTCCAGCCTGGGTAACAAGCGAAACTCCGTCTCAAGAAAAAAAACAAGAAAAAACAACAACAAAAAAAACCCCACTGGGGCTTGGCTGCTGAAAATAAGAAACACATGGTCCTACTGCTTCCACATCATCCCAGATAACAGCCGGCCTACTCCCAGAAGCAGAATTATTCTGTGAAAGTGCAGCTAACTAAGGATTCAAGTAGTCCAGCTGAGAACAGGAAAACCACTTAGCTGACTCAGGCTAAATTGTTAACCCAAAGAACTGTGAGATAAATAATTATTGTTGTTTTAAGCTACTGAGTTGGGGTGGTTTGTTACGCAGCAGTAGCTAACTAATACACAAAAGGCATAGGTTTTAAAATCTGCCAGTGCTAGTGAGCTATGAAGTAGGGGTTCCTGCTCTGCATGAATGTAACTGATGGAGTATTGTTGGATACTTTCATATGTATATTGAACTCGATTTTTCTGTTGTGAGATAATCACATCTCATCTCTGACTAGGAAAAGACTGACAATTAAGAACAGGAGTCAGATATGGTTGATTACACAGCTCAAATTGTGTTCCATGTAAAAACAAAACCTGCAGATTACTACAAAAGATGGGGAGATCCTCCCAATTATCACACACACGCATGCACATGCACACACACAATCACACATATGCAAAAACACTTTCATTTTTTATTCTTTCGAAAATCCTCAAGCCCTTCCTAGATAGAGCTGTAGAGTTGCAAAGTGAGGGTTTTTATTTATAATATGTAACAGTAAAATACAAGCGGGAGGATATGGAAAATATTATTTAAGCGTCGCTGTCATCCTGTGAATCACTATTCTATCATATCACAAACTTTCTTTTTATCCTCAGCTTGTTGAATGACACCATGTTTAATGCCATAATCCCCACAAGAAACAGTTTCTTCCCCAGAGAAAAGATCTCTTTTAAGATGTTTTATACAGGGAGTTTTACATGTTTTTCAATGCCCATTGTCATCTCTCTCCCTTCATCCCTTCTTCTCATCCTGCCTCCTTTCCTTAATTTTTCTTTTCTTTTTCTTTTCAATGCAAATTATTCATTGTGATTATAAAGAAACAGCTTTGTCGCTTGCCTATGTTCTTCTGTTTTTAAAAAGGTTGCAGTTCTGGTGAGGCCTATTTTTTTTAATTAGTCCATAATCAGAAAGGTAGAACAAAAAAGTCATGGGCAATATCACCCAGTCAGCAATTCTTTTCTAATCAAAGAAACACTGAGTAGGAGGTAGGTCACGAAGGGAAAAAAAAAAAAAAAAAAAAAAAAAAAAAAAAAGACCAAAAGATTTAGAGGGAGAGAGAAAAATCAAGTCCACTTTCTGGCACAATCCAGGAAATAATAAAAATTCCAAAGGGTATAAAATTTATATCAAAGATAATCTTAGAAATGTAAATGAGCAGAATATCATAACAGAAAGCTTAACAACTATAAAACACATTTTATTTTTACTAGTGAACAAAACTATTTGCAAAGTTTCTCTGCTATTTCTGCTTTGAAAATTATTGTAAAAATAAAGTACTGCAAATATTTTGTAATTCAATGTGCACTGATATTAAACAAGATTTAAAAGCTTGCCTCCCTTCTCTCCCAATCTATTTTTACTTGCTAAGAGTAAACAATCATTTCAGGTGATCAATGCCATAACTGAATGTGGAATTTCTTTTCACTACCCTTCTTGGTTGATTTGTTGGAGCTCTGAGTTGGATTCTTCATATTATCTACCTCTCTCCTTCATCTTCATTTTTCTTTGTTTTGTTTCACTGTTGTTTACTTAAGTATTTTTTTAAAGAAAGCTAATTAAAATTAAATTTATGAGCCCCTAACTGAGTAAGTATTTTGTTCTCACATTTTCTATTTTTTTTTTAACTTTTAGTTTGGCTGCATATGGAAATCTTAGCGAACAATATTTTTCCCTTAAGGAGTTCAAAGACATTGCTGCATCTTTGTCTAGCTCAAGCAGTCTTACTATTGGTGAATCTAAGATAAGACTGCTTAATTTGAATTTCTGAAATTTCATGAGGATACGTTTAGGCATTAATCACTTTTATTTTTGTTCATTGCTTTGTGTGTCTTTGGTCATCTAAGGCCTCCTGTCTTTCTTAGACTTTGGGAAATTATCTTTTATTATTATTTGATTATTTTCTCTCCTGTTTTCTGAGGGTTTTTTTGGAGGTCCTATATTGAATTTTAATTTCTATTAATTTTCCTCAGATATTTTTCATTATTTGTTGCCTATGTTCAATAATTTCCTTAATTTTTGCTGCTACTGTTTATCTTTTGTTACTTAGGTGATTATATTAATTTTCAATAGCTATTTGTTTTGTGATTCTTCCATTTCAGGGCAATCTAATCTTTTTTATCAATATACTTCTTTGATAATTTCAGTCGACTAATTATGTAATTTTTAAAAACCTTTGATTTTAAAAGTTGTTGCTGGTAGGTTGTACCATCAGTTTATCTTTGTTTTTCTCTGTGTTCTTTGTTTTCTTTATTTCATGGAACAAGAGCATATGATATGGACATATTTAGTATACCCACATGACCTTTTCACTGGAATGCAAGAACTGATTACAAGTTCTGTGCATACTAGTTCACTGTTGGGAACTGGGGCAGCAAACAGGGAGGCTACCTGTTTCTTAAAACAAAGCGTGTCTTCTTCTAGGTTGTTGTGGAAGTCTATTGCTTTGACTCATGGGATGCCAGTAAACTTGAAGTGAGCAAGTCTTGCTCAGGGCTTGGAATCGGGGGTCTGTACAGGAGAAATGATTTCCCTCAGAAGCCAGATGCTAGGCTGTAAAAGATCTCTGGATAAATTACTGAATGATGGCAGACACTAAGGAAAGAGAAGAAAAGAGAGAGAGAGATCGCATGGGGAGCACTAAAGCCTTACAGTGCAGACCAACTGAACACAGCTGCGGGAGCCATCTCAGCTGGTGCCACGTGTAGGAGAACCACTCGGCTGAGCCCTGTCCTAACTCCTGATATACAGACTCAAGAGAAACAACAAAAAATAAATCACTGTTTTCAGTCATTACAATTTGGGGGAATTTGTTCCAGGGACAATTTTCTATCATTACTTTGGGAGCTTTAATTTCCCATAGGAAGTTTATCTTATTTGTTTGTAGAGAGCTCCCTCAATTTCATTCTGGAGGTGAAATGAGCTGTATCAGTAGCTCTTCATACACAAGAGTAGAAACAGAAAGGGATGTGGTGACACATATTTGTTCTATAAATGGTTTTAAAATTAACTGTTTTGATTTTTTTCCCTGATGTTTCCACTCTGAATCTCAGTTCTCCAAATTTGAACCTCTTTGTTCAGAGAGACACTTCTCATCTTCAGCCATTTCCCAAGGACACTATTGTCTGTTTCTGTCTGCTTTGGATTGTCCATGAATCCATTTATATCCACTTGTTATCTTTAGAAATATGTCTACATCCTCAGTGCTGACAAGGACATAAACTTTTTTCCCCTCAGTGTAGTTTTTCATTCTATCTTTTAAATAGAAGACATTATTTGTCTACAAATATATGATCACTGTTATTTACCATAGCTTTAACATTGAAATAACATGAGATGATAGATATATCAAAAAATGTGCCTGATCCTAGCACATTTTATTGTTCTAGTAACAGTTACATCTAGAATAACAAATATATGGCTGTGGTATCTTCTCATACCATGCACTATGATTTGTTCCTTTGTTCATTGCATGGCTGCATGAGTGTGCTAAACATTTTAAAAATTCTACCAGAGGTATCTTTTTCATCACCCATCATAAAATTTTAAATATGCTGTAAGTTGATTCAAAATTTAATGCTTTTCTTAGTTTTTTTTTTTTTTTTCCCAGTAATAGAAGTTTTTCTTTCTTTTTGCTTCTGGGAGATTACCTCCAGCTCTTTCCTCTGGTTGCTGCAGTAATTGGATTAAGAACCCTATGGATGACAAAGCAAGATGATAAAAAATTGTATTTAGGTTTTAGAATAGAGAAGTTGTTAGGTTTTGGAGTAGGAAGCATGGTAATAATAATGTCTATTCAAACATTGTGGGGCCTTACATTTGACCTTCCTCACCAATCTCATTTTCAGCTCTCCTTCTCATCCCTTTACCAAACTGGACGATGCTTTATCTTGAAAAGATATCTGATGCTTTCAGGCCCTCATGTCTTTACTCAGCAGATTCTTCCCACCTGAGAAGCACTTTCTGTCCTATCCTTCCCTGTAAAAACCCTCCTTGACCAACTCAAATGCTGCTACATTCAGGAAGCCTATACCATTGTCAACTGAATTTATTTTTTTCTCTTTTGAATAATCAATTATAACCGAGCATTGGTCACTTTTTATAGTTTATTGCTTACAGATATTTTTGGCTTGCATTTTTTCACTAAAATACGTGCGATGAATTCCAATTTCTAAAGTCCTTTCTAGTCTGTTTCCACCACCTTTTATCACAGTAGCTTCTTCCTTTCTTTGCTGTGATGCCTTCTTGATGTGATGCTTATTGTATTTTTGTAGAATTATATTTAGAAATAATAACAGGTCATGGATAAATAGATGCTCCTCTGCAGATGATTTATACTTGATTTTCTCATATACCTAATGGCATTTTTGTCTTGAATCACCTTAAGCAAAATCCAAATCATGAGATTCCTTAGGCTACTCAGTCCACATGAAACTAGGTAACAAAAATGCCCAAGATAACCTGATTCAACCTTTTCTCAAAGATGTAGAGCTTTAGGAAACTAGACAATTGTGGGGTTATGTTTCCTATGTCCTGTAAGTTTTGCTCTTTAACTTCATTTCAGTTACCCATGAGAAAGTGCAAAAAGGAACATCCAAATTTTCAGGATGAGTTAATACCTTGATGGAAAACTAAGTTGTTTTTCATTGTGTTTCCATTTTCCCTTCAGGTTTTGTAGAAGTAATGCTTTATTAGCTTGTCAGGTTTTGGATGCTGTCAATTTTTTAAGAAAAATATGTTATCTAGAGTTTTTTGGTTTTCTTCAGCTGGTTTAAAACATTATGAAAAATCAGAAGTGCTCAAAATATAATATCAACGTGGCTCCACGTCTCTATTATACTCTACATCTCATAATGGTTTGGGTACATGTCAATTACCTTACTAGGCTGTATGCTCCTTGCAACCAAGGACAAATTTTGTTTGTTTTTTTTATCCCTCCTGACTTTTATTCCAATAGATATTTAAAAAGCCAGGTCAGGTTTTAAATTTTTGCCTGTGTTACTTTTTGTGTCCTTTTTATGTAAGTAGCCCATTTGATATAAAAATTTCATATATTATCAACATACGGTTGTCAAGAATATCCTATTACTATTTTTATGAACATAGAATCTGTAGTGATGACCCCTCTTTTCTTATTTATATTTGTAATAAAACCTTTTGTATTGCTCTTTCACCGTTCTTGCCAAAATTTGTCTATTTGAATAGCCTTTTCGAAAAAGTGTTCTTTTTGACTTTATCGATACTATCTTTGCATGTTTTAAAGATTTCATTATATTCCAAGCTTATATTTATTATTCTTTCTCTATATTCCTTAATCTAATTATTTTCTTTCTCTACTGTCCTTTAATTAAATTTATTCTTTTTGCAATTTCCAACTTCTTAGAATAAATGATTTACATCTATAACTTCTCAGCTTATTGATTTATATTTCAGCATTCTTCTTTTCTAATGTATACATCAAAGGCTATAAAGTAATGACATCTAATTTCCATGATGTCATCTTTGTTCTATGTGTTACTTAGGGGTGTATTTTAAACTTTCCCTATAGAAAAAAAAACAAAAAACACATTTCCATCAGCACTACAATGGATAGATTATGGAATATGCACAGAATGAAATGCTATTGAAATTACAATGAAGGAACATCTGTTCCATACAGTGGCGTGCATTAATATGCATATTGTTAATCAGAATGCAAAAAATAATAAATATTCTTGTCTGTGTATGTATATTATACATAGATATACATGGCTAAAGCACAGACAGAACTAAACTACTGTAGGTTGTCAGATGTCAGGACAGTGATTATTAGTGTGGGAGGTGGGAACAGTGATTGGCAGAGTTGAAGTGGAGGTTTCTGGAGCGCTGGTGATATGCTAGTAATATCTATAATTTCACCTTAGTGATGGTTTATGTAGGTATGTTCATTTACATCTCATTATTATCTTGTACATCTATAATTTAACAACTAAATATTTGTATGTTATGCTTCAATAAAAGACTTGAAAGGGTATAGAAGTTATTCAATACATGTTTTTGAGTGATTACTATCAACAAGTTACAACGCTGGATATCAATGGGTATAAGTGGTAAATAAGATATAGATTTTACCTTTACAGCATTACAATTTAAAATGTGGAAAAATAAATGGCACAACTTTGTATGACATATTGGAATGGGTATTATAATTATATAAGAATAATTATATTGGACAACCATTTATTTGACATCTATTGACTCATGGGACTTATAAAAACACATGTGAGAAGAAAAAAATATTATTAAGAATTTAGGTTTGATGATGGAAATAACAGTAGAGTTGTCCAGGATTGGGTAATTAAAAAGTAGAGATAAACATAACAATGGCCCTTTACTGAACATGTGCAATTACAAGGCATTAACTTATTTAGCCTTTATAACAATTTTATACAGGGACTACTATCTTGATTTCACATATAAGAAAGCCAAAGCTCTCATAAATGAAGTAAATTGCACACAGTAACATTCAAGAGCAGAGGAATCAAACCCAAGTATGTTTGACGGTAGAGTCTAGGCTTATAGACCCTAGTCTGTGCTGTCTCTTATGAAGGGAAGGGCATGACAATAAGGAGAAGTAAAGGAGAAAGAGTGAGTACAGAGTTGCATAGCATAGGAAGTATAGGGCATAGCTGGGGGAAACAAGATTTCAGCTTATTATTTTGTACTCACAAAGGCTAAAGCTCCTCTTCCTCTGCCCATTCTATTCCATGCAGTAATGATTAAGGGAAAGCTACTCTATAGGCCTGTGGTGGAGGAAACAGCAAGAGCTATCTCTATGTCTTTGAATCTCAATGTTTTAATTCTTAAGTTTAGAGGGCAGAAATTCCACCAATGAAATGAATACTTGAGCCTTATTTTTTTTTTCCAGGACACATCTGTACCTGGAAGATAGAAGAACAAAGGACAAAGAGAAAGGGCAAGATTTGTGAGCATTGTCAACCATTTATTTTTTTCATAGTTGATGCATGTGTTAATTGGAAACTATCCACTTATTTCTCAGAAGAAAAAATAATAAAAAGAGTGATTGTCTGGGTTTGACTTTTCACAAAGTTCATGAACTTCATCCTCTCTTTGTGAGGTTGCTAATTGGCAAACTGTGCTGAACTTATTTTTGGCCAGTAGATGCTCTTTAATTTAGAAAATAACCCAACAGGCCCTGGTGTGTGATGTTCCCCTCCCTGTGTCCATGTATTTCATTGTTCAACGCCCACTTATCAGTGAGAACATGTGGTGTTTGGTTTTCTATTCTTGCGTTAATTTGCTGAGGATGATTGTTTTTAGTTTCGTCCAAGTCTCTTCAAAGGACATGAACTCATTCTTCTTTATGGCTGCATAGTATTCCATGGTGTATATGTGCCACATTTTCTTTATCTAGTCTGTCATTGATGGGCATTTATGTTGGTTCCAACTCTTTGCTATTATAAATAGTTCCATAATAAACATAGGTGTGCATGTGTCATTATAGTAGAATGATTTATAATCCAGTAATGGAATTGCTAGGTAAAATGGTATTTCTATTTCTAGATCCTTGAGGAATCATCACACTGTCTTCTACAATGGTGGAACTAATTTACACTCCCACCAACAGTGTAAAACTGTTCCTATTTCTCTGCATCCTCACCAGCATCTGTTGTTTCTAGACTTTTTAATGATAGCCATTCTAACTGGCATGAGATGGTATCTTTTTGAGGTTTTGATTTGCATTTCTCTAATGACCAGTGATGATAAGCTTTTCTTCATTTTTGCTAGCTGCATAAATCTTTTCTTTTGAGAAGTGTCTGTTCATATCCTTTGCCCAAATTTTGATAGAGTTGTTTGATTTTTTTCTTGTAAATTTGTTTAAGTTCCTTATAGGTTCTGGATATTAGAACTTTGTCAGGTGGATAGATTGCAAAAATTTTCTCCAATTCTGCAGGTTGCCTGTTCACTCTGATGATAGTTTCTTTTGCTGAGCAGAAGCTTTTTAGTTTAATTAGATCCCTTTTGTCAATTTTGGCTTTTCTTGCAATTGCTTTTGATGTTTTAGTCATAAAGACTTTGGCCTTGCCTATGTACTGAATGGTATTGCCTAGGTTTTATTCTAGGGTTTCATGTTTTACGTTTAAGTCTTTAATCTATCTTGAGGTGGGAGAAAGAGGAGGGAGAGCATCAGGTCAAATACCTAATGCGTGCAGGGCTTAAAACCTAGATGACAGTTTGATAGGTGTAGCAAACCACCATGGCACATGGTACCTATAAAACAAACCTGCAAGTTCAGCACATGTATGCCAGAAGTTAAAGTAAAATCTCAAAAGAAAAAAAAAAGATAATAACAAAACAAAGAAAATTAAAATAAAGCATTTATTAGGATAAGCATGAGGTTATCTCTTATCCATAGGGCCCCATCACTCCTCATTGTTTTTCACTCAATTTGCATCACTAACTCAAAACAGCTCCTGGCTAAAGTCCGTATTTGAATTTCCCATTTCTAACTGTAGGGTGGCATTAAAGTGCCTCAACTTTGGAGTCAGAGTGCACAAAATAAAATCCTGGCTAACTGTGACCTTAGGTAAGTTATATTAATCAGTTTTCCCATCTGTAGAATGGAATAACTTGTTTCCTTTGAGTTACCGTACATAAAATTCTTAGCACAGTGTCTGGCAGAAACTCCTAATAAAAGTTGCTATATACTGCTTGGCTTACTGCCGTAATTATGGACAAGGAGTCAGGGCCTGGTATATCAAAACCTACTTTTCCATGATGTCACGATGCCTGGAAGCTTTCTGCCCTGCTTGCTTCTGCTATCTACCTCTCACATTTGAGGTCTGGTCCATGAAAATTTTTAGTGTGACATTTTTGCTACTTTAATAAACTCACCCTTGCTAACTGGGGAAAGATGGAAATTATGTCAGAATCCACCCATTCCCATTTTACCTGGTAGTCACAATACTGCTTAAAAAAATAAATAAATAAAAATAAGCAGCTTACTCGAAACAATGACTCATGTTTCAAAGTCTCAACCTTAGTAACATTAATTCTTTAGTTAAAATATTACTACATGATTCCCAGATTACCAGAATTATTGCCCAGTTTTCATTTTGGCTATTTAGATAATGTAAACTAATTCTGATTTTTTAATTAGTGTTTCAGAGAGCCATACAATTCAATGGCATTCTCTTTATTAAAATGCTGTAAAGAACTCTGAGGTCTTTAAAATTATAGAGTTTCAAGTGAAAAAATGTTCTTGGTAAAAAAGGGGGATGGAGATCTTGAGGTCTTTAAGCACTTTTATAAATATCTTAAAGTTTAATCCCTTATTAAAAACTTATTATTGTAATCAGGTAACTAGATATATAGTATTTAATATTGCCTTGTAGTGATGATTTTGAAAGGAATCTCTGGTTTGTCATACTGTGCATAAAATTAAATGTTATGCACACAAACTCTTTCATTTACTCAAAAAGGGGGTAAACATAGTGAATTAACTTGCTGTTGCATGTTTGCCAAGTTATGCTAGATTGCTTGATAAATAAGATAAATGTAATTAAACTTTCCCTAGGAATGCCAGAATAATTCATAATTTTGCCAAATCATTACAATGATAAGTACTCAGAATATTATGAACAGTGATTCTGAATATGACTTAAAGTGATTTCTTGAATCAGGGTCAATAATAAGATTTCCTTTACTTTTCTTCAAACAACAAAAATATATTACAAGCAGAGTACTCCAGAATTATAGCGACTATTTTGAAGTTTCACTCCTGAGTCACTGTTCAAGGCATATCTTGGGATCTATTGTTCAGCCACCTCCACTCATCAACTACATCTCACCTGAATTCATCTTTGTTATACAGTGGCTGAAGAAAAGTATCTACCTACACTGAAAAAAAATAAGCAGCTTACTCAGAACAATGACTTATGTTTCAAAGTCTCGACTGCAGTAACATTAATCCTTTAGTTCAAATATTACTACATGATTCTCAGATTACCAAAATATTGCCTAGTTTTTATTTTGGCTATTTAGATAATTTAAACCAATTCTGATTTTAATCAGATTTTAGTCTGATTAAAATGTATAGATTTTAATCTGATTTTAATCAGTTATGTGGTTTTATTTCAAATTTATGGCCTTAAAATTCCAGTAACTTTTATAAACATATGGTAGCATAGTGACTTAGAGCTCAGGTTGTGTAGTATGAATCTTGGGTTTAAATCTTATTTCTGTCATTAATTAGCTGGGTAATTCTGGGAAAGTTACTTAATCTCTGTATCTCAGTTCCCTGCTTTGCCAACTGAAGATTAAAATCAACCATCTTAGGAAGGAAAAATTATAATATATATATATATGTATATATATATATATATATCAGATAATATAATTGCCTATGCAGAAGATTTTTTAAAAAATCAAAAAGTAACCCTAAGAAACTCCTGGAACTAATTGGCAATTGCAGCAAAGTTGCAGGATACAAGGTTAATATACAACAATCCCTTGATTTTCTATATACCAGCAATGAACCAGTAAAATTTGAAATTAAATGTAATACCACTTATGTCAGCACCAAAAAGAATGAAATACTTTGGTATACATCTAGTAAAGTTATATAAGATATATATATGAGGAAAACTGGCAAACTCTGATAAAAGAAATCAATGAAACAAATAGAGATATACTTCATTTTCATTGGATAGAAAAAATCATTATCATACAGGTGTCAGCTCTTTCTCAGTTGGTCTATAGTTCCAATGCAATACCAATAAAAATATCAATAAGATATTTTGTGGTTTATTTGGAGATGAAAAAGATTAAGTCAAAGAACAGACGCTGTTCTATTTTAAGACTAAC
This sequence comes from Sapajus apella, assembly GCF_009761245.1. Taxonomy (NCBI): domain Eukaryota; kingdom Metazoa; phylum Chordata; class Mammalia; order Primates; family Cebidae; genus Sapajus; species Sapajus apella. The sequence continues at coordinate 55,034,117 of NW_022436944.1, read as the reverse complement.
ATTGTATCTATAGTAATCAAGACAATATGGCCAAAGAATAGATACATTCATTCCAAAACAGAATAAAAAGCCTAGGAACAGATTCACCTAAATATAGTTAACGGATCTTTGATAAATGAGCAGAGGAAATAGAATGGAGAAAAAATAGCCTTTTCAACAAATGGTGCTGGAACAACTGAACACTCATATGCAAAAGAATGAATTTAGTTAGACCTTCGCTAAAATTAACTAAAAATGAATCACAGACATAAATGTAAAACACAAAACCATAAAACTCATAGAAGGTGACATGGGATAAAGCCTAGATGACCTCAGGAAAGGCAATGACATTTTAGATACAGCACCAAAAGTGTAATCTGTGAAAGAAATAATCATTAAGCTGGATTTCATTAAAAAATGAAAACAAATAAACAGAAAACACTCTGCAAAAGGCAATAGGAAAATGAAAATACAAAAAAAAAAATGAAGAGGTGATATCAGCAAGACAGTTTACCATCACCAGATGGTGAAATAGGAGGTCTCAGGCTTTATTTCTTCCACACAAATAAAATTTAAATATCAACTTTCCATAGCCTAGATCATCTTTCTGAAAATGCCAATACTTGAGAACAATCCTGAGACACTTGTGTGGTCTGCCCAACTGAATGAAAACAGAATTAGAAAGGTAAGAAGATGGTGTCAGGATGATGTAACACCCCTCACTCTTCCAAGTTGGTACCGTGCCAGAAAAAGGGAATGTTTCTGGGCCCACAGTTTCCAAAAGGTGAGAAAAGAAGTAGATGCATTCATATAGCTTCCCTAGCATTTCTGAGATGCTTCCCAGCAAGCCTATTCCAGTCTCACTTCACAAGGAATGCTGGCAGTAAAGGCACACCTAGCCTGCCCAGGGCAGGTAGAAATACGGAAGGCAATGAGCATAGTTGCCAGTTTGCAGACTGTGGTGGTACTTCTGTGTTCTTGGAAACTATGGCACAAGATTAGAGATAACAGCCAACTTTTAACTCACCTCCAAAGATGAGCTGATTGCTTTCATAAGCAAGATGAGAAGTTAAAACTAACTGCAATTTCTTTTTTATTTAATGTTTAATTTTTGTGAGTACCTTGTTGGCATATGTATTTATGGGGTACATGAGATATTTTGATATGCATGCAATGCATAATAATCATATCATGGAGACTAAGATATCCATCCCCTCAAGCATTTATCTTTTGTATTACAAACAAATTATACTGTTAGTTATTTTAAAATAATAATTAAATAATTAGTGGCTATAGTCACCCTGTTGTACTATCAAATAGTAGGTCTTATTCATTCTTTCTAGCTACTTTTTCTACCCATTAACCATCCCCACCTCCCCACACTTCCCTAATACCCTTCCCAGCCACTGATAAACATCCTTCTACTCTCTATTTCCATGAGTTCAATTGTTTTGATTTTTAGCTTCCACAAGTAAGTGACAACATGCAATGTTTGTCTTTCTGTGCCTGACTTACTTCATTTAACATAATGATCTCCAGTCCCACCCATGTTGTTGCAAATGACAGGATCTCATTCTTTCTTATGGCTGAACGGTACTGCATTGTTTACATGTACCACATTTTCTTTATCCAGTCATCTGTTGATAGACACTTCAGTTGTCTATAACAAAATATTATATACTGGGTGGTTTATTAACAGCAGAAATTTATTTCTCATAGTTCTAGTGGCTGAAAGTCTAAGATCAAACCATCAACTGATTTGATGACTGGTCAGTGCTCATGTTCCAGTTCGTAGACGGCGCTTTCTAGCTGTGTCCTCACATGGATGAAGTGAAGAAGCTCTCTGGGGCCTCTTCTATAAGGGCAGTAATTCCACTCATGGGTGTTCTTAGCAGCTAATCACCTCTCAAAGGCCCACCTCCTGTTACGATTACATTTGTGATTAAGTTTTAATACATAAATTTGGGGTACAGATAAACATTCAGACTACAGAACTGATCTATAAATCAATCCTTATTTTACAACAGTACTTTTTTTGTCACGTTAGTTTTTTAGTAAGTTTTGAAACCAAAAAGTGTGAGTCCTAAAATTTTGTTCTCTTTCAGGATTGTTTTGGCTAATCTATGTCTTTTGAACTTCCACATGAATGTAAGAATCAGCATGTCAGTTTCTACACAGAAGCCAGCTGGAATTTTTATAGGGATTGTATTTAATCTGAAGATATATATTTGGAGATTATTATCATCTTTAAAAAATAAGTCTTCCATTACATGAATTTGGATGCTTTTCAATTTATTTAGCATTTTTCAGGCTGTGATCAGTAGTGGCAGGGGAATGGAGGGATGGTTAATGGGTACAAAATTTAGATAAAATAAGTGAGATCTAGTATTTGATCATACAATAGGGTGACTACGGTCTGCATTAACTTACACATTTTAAAATAACTAAAAGAGATAATTGGATTGTTTGTAACGCAAATAAAGTATAAATGCTTGAGGTAATGGATACTACATTTACCCTGGTGTTATTATTACACATTATATGCCTATGTAAAAATATCTCATGTACTCCATAAATATATACACCTAATATATGGTCACAAAATTAAAAATTAGAATATTTTTTAAAATTTGTAGTTTTTCAGAATATAGATTTTATATCTCTTGTTAAATGCATTTATAAGTATTTGGCTTTTTTTGATGTTATTATAAGTTTTTTACTTTCACTATAGACTTTTCATTGCTAGTATATATTATTGCAATTGATTATTGTATATTGATCTTGTACTTTGCAACCTTGCTGAGTTTATCAGTCCTAATAGTTTTTTAGTAGATTACTCAGGATTTTCTATTCACAAGATAATTTCATCTGCAAATAGATGTTTTTACACTTCCTTCTCAATCTAGAGGCTTTTATTTAATTTTCTGAAACTTTTAGTAAAATGTTGAATAGAAGTGACGAGAATGGACATCCCTGTCTTGTTCCTGATCTTAGGGGAAAGGTTCAATATTTCACCATTAAGTACAATGTGCTCTCTAGATGTTCAGTATTAGTTTGATGGATTTCCTTTGTTAACCAGTCGGTAACTGTTTTTGTATTGAAGGAGTGTTGGATTTTGCCAGGTTGTTTTGCGTGTATTGAGATTATCATGCCATATTTTTTCTTATTGATACTGTGCATTTTAAGATTTTTTGCATTGAACTATAATTTACATGATGACATAAAATTTTATCATCTACATTGTACAATTTACTGATTTTTAGTATATTCACAGAGTTTTGCAACCATCACCATAATCAATTCAGAATATTTTTTACCACATCCCACAAAACTCTCTGTTCCCATTACCAGTCACTTCCCATTTCTCCTACCTCCAACTGGCAATCACTAGCCTACTTTCTCTGTGAATTTGCCTATTTTGGATATTTCGTATAAATCGAAGTTTATGATATGCGGCTGTCACTGGCTTCCATCACAGCATAATGTTTTCAAGTTCCATCCATGTTATAATATGTATTGATAGTTCATTTCTTTTTACGGTGATACACTATTCCATTTTATGGATATACCATGCTCGATTTATTAATTTTTCACTTAATGGGCATTTGAATTGTTTTCTCTTTATTGCTAGTATGAATCATGATGCCAAGAACATTAATGTGCAAGTATTTGGTTGGCTGTTCATTTTCAACTGCCGTGGGCATACGCCTGAGAGTGGAAAGTAATAATATGGTGCAGTTATCATATGATAACTCTATGTTTGACTTTTCTGACGAAATGCCAAACTGTTTTCGAATGCACTATTTTACATTCCTATCAGCAATGCAAAAGGGTTGAGATGATATATTGCATTAATTAACGAATTTCAGATGTTAAACCCACCTTTCACTGGTGGAATTAATCACAATTGGTCACAGTGTATAATCTGTTTTATATGTTGCTATATTTGGTTTGATGGTATTTTTGAGGAGTTTTACATCTATATTTATAAGAAATATTAGTCTGTAAGTTCCTTTCTTTGTATGATGTCTTTATTTAGTTTTGGTATCAAGGTAATACTGGCTCCATAGCATAAGCTGGGAAGTGTTTCTTTCTTTAAATTTTTGAGTTTGTGAAGACTTGGTATTAATTCTTCAAAGTTTATGTCTTTCTAGGAATTTGTATATTTTGTCCAAGTTATCTAATTCATTGGCTTAGAGTTGTTAATATTTTGTTCTTGTAATCCTTTCTCTTTCTCTAAGGTCAATATTAATGTTCCTTCTTTACTTCCTGATGTTAGTAACTTAATTCTCCTCTTTTTTTCTCAGCCAGTCTAGCTAAGTGTTTTCTTAAATTATGTTAACTTTCCAAAGAAACAAGTTTATTTCTATTGATTTTTAAAATGTTAATTTCATTAATACCACTCTAACCTTTAGTGGTTTTCTTTCCTTTTGCTCTAGATGTACTTTAATCTTTTTTCTTATGTATTAAAGTAGAAGGTTAGGTTACGTGTGATCTTTTAACTTTTTTAATATAGGCATTTAGATCTATAAGCAGTGCTTTAGCCACATCTCATACATTTTATTTTGGTGTTTCTTTATTTTTGTTCATCCCATTGTATTTTCTAATCTCCATTGTAATATCTTTCTTACATAATTTATGACTTAGAAAGTATTATTTTATTTCCACTTCTGAATTTTTCCATTTTCTCCTATTATTAATTTTTATTTCATTCTATCATGGGTCAGAGAAGAGATTTTTCATATTTTAAACATTTTAAAATTTATTGAGGCTTGTCTTGTGGCCTAGCACAAGGTGTATTCTGGAGAAAGCTGAATATGCACTCAAGAAAACTGTATTCTGCCATTGTTGGGTGGAGTGCTCTATAAGATGTCTGTCAGGTCTAGTTGGTTTATACTGTTTTTGAAGTCTAATATTTTCTTGCTAATTTTTTGTCTTGTTGCTCTATCCACTATTGAAAGGGGGCTATTTAAGTGTCCAGTCACTACTGTTGAATTGTCTATGTTTTCCTTTAGTTATGTACATTTTTGCTTCATGAATTTGGGGCTCTCTGCATACCAGCATACCTTTGGGTATTGTGGGTTTGGTCTAGACCACTGCAATAAAGCAAATATTGCAATAAAGCCAGTCATGTAAAATGTTCTGTTTCACAAGAATTAAAGGATAGAAGTCATGATTACCCTCTGCTGTAGCCTATTAAGTGTGCAATAGTAGTATGCCTAAAATATAAATTTCCTATCATAACTTAAAAATACTTTATTGCTAAAAAAATGCTAACAATCATCTGAGCCTCAAACAAGCCAAAATCTTTTCATTAGCAGGATGTCTTTCTTGCCTCAGTCTTGATGGCTGCTGAATAATCAGTGTGGTACTAAAAGTTGGGGTGGCTGTGGTGATTTCTTAAAATAAGACAACACCATGAAGTTTGCCATTTTTTTTGACTTTTCTTTTCATTAAAGACTTCTCTGAAGCATGTGATGCTATTTGAAAGCATTTTAACTTTTTCAAAATTGGAGTTAACCTTGTGAAACCCTGCCATTGCTTTCTCAACTAGGTTTGTATAATATTCTCAATTCTTTGTTGTCATTTCAACAATATTTATAGCATCTTCACTAGAAGTGGATTGCATTAGGCTGGGTGCGGTGGCTCATGCTGGCACTTTGGGAGGCTGAGGTGGGCAGATAACAAGGTCAAGAGATCAAGACCTTCCTGGCCAACAGGGTGAAACCCTGTCAAAAAAAAAAAAAAAAAAAGTGAATTGCATTTCATGAAGCTCCCTTTTCCCTCCTTTATAAAAAGCAACTCCTCATTCAGTAAAATTTTACTATAAGGTTTCAGCAAATCAGTCACATCTTGAGGCTCTACTTCTAATTCTAATTCTCTTACTACTTCCACCAAATCTTTAATTACTTTCTTCACTGAAGTCTTGAAGTCCTCAAAGTTATTCACCAAAGTTGGAATCAACTTCTTTCAAACTCCTGTTAATGTTGATTTTTTGATCTCCTTTCATGAATTAGGAATGTTCTTAAGTGTATCTAGAATGGTGAATTCTTTCAAAGATTTTCAATTTATTCTCCCAAATCCATCAGAGGAATTAGCATCTATGGCAGCTAAAGCCATATTTCTTAAATAAGACTTGAAAGTTGAAATTTCTCGATCCATGGGCTGCAGAATAGATGTGTCATTAGGCATGAAAACAATGTCAACCTCCTTGCACAACTCCATCAGACTTCTTGGGTGAGCAGTTGCATTGTCAATGAGCAGTAACATTTTGAAAGGAATCTTTTTTTCTGAGCAATAGGTCTCAATAGTGGGCTAAAAATATTCAATAAACCATGCTGTAAAGAGATGTGCTGTCATCTAGGCTTCATTGTCCCAATTATAAAGCACAGCCAGAGTAGACTTAGCATAATTTTTAAGGGTCCTAGGATTTTCAGAATGGTAAATGAGCATTGGCTTCATTTATAATCACCAACTGCATTAGCCCCTAACAAGAGAGTCAGCCTGTCCTTTGAAGCTTTGAAGCCAGGCATTCTCCTATTGAGCAAGGAACATCCTAGCATCTTTTGCCAATAGAAGGCTTTACATTGAAAATATGTTGTTTAGAATAGCTACCCTCATCAATTATCTTAGCTAGGTCTTCCGGATAACATGCTATAGCTTCTACATCAGCTCTTGCCGTTTCACCTCTTTCTTTAAACCTTATGAACCAACATCTGTTAGTTTTAAACTTTTCTGCTGCAGCTTCCTTACCTCTCTCAGCCATCATAGAATTTAAGAGAGGGCCACTTTATTAGGTTTTTGGCTTAAGGGATTGTTGTGGCTGGTTCGATCACCTATCCAGACCACTGAAACTTTCTCCAAACCGGCAATAATTCGAAGGCTGTTTGCTTTCATAATAGTCATGTGTTCACTGGAGTAGCAATTTTAATTTTCCTCAATAACGTTTCCTTTGCATTTACAACTTAGCAAACTCTCTGACTCAAGAGGCCTGGCTTTTGGTCTACCTTGGTTTTTGACTGTCTTTTTCACTAAGATTAACCATTTTTAACTTTTGATTTCTTTTTTTTTTCTTGGCTGCTTTTTTCTTCTTCTTGTCACAATCTCTTGCACAAAACTTTTGCTCTAAATTGATAAATATCAACTTTTCCTCTCACTTGAACACTTAAAACCCTAGTATGGTTACCTGATTTCAATATTATGTCTCAATGAATAGAGATGCCTGAGGATAGGAAGAGAGACAGAGAATGGCTGGCTGGTGGAGCAGTCAGAATGCGATTTATCAATTACTTTCACCATCTCATACGGGCACAGTTTGTGGAGCCCCTAGAAAATTGCAATAGTAACACGAAAGATCACTGATCATAGATCACCATAACAGATACAATAATAAAGAAACGGCTTGAAATATTGTGAGAATTAGCAAAATATGATAGAGATACAAAATGAGCACATGCTGTTGGGGAAGTGGTACGGATAGACTTGTTCATCTGTAAGATGGTTGCCACAAATCTTACATTTATTTAAAAGAAGAAAAGAAAAAAAGCAATACATGTAAAATGTAATAAAATGAAGTATGTCTGTATATATTTACAATTATTATAGCTGTCTAATGGATTGACCATTTTGGATGTTTTTAAATCCAATCTGACAATGATTGATTTTTGGGTCATTCAGTCCAACCACATTTAATATTATTATTGATGTAATTTTATTTATACCTGTCATTTTACTTTTTGGAAAAAAAAATCTTGTATCTTTTTTGTTCCTCTATGTCTCCTTTATTGCTTTTTTTGTACTAAGCAAATTAGTTCTAGTGTAACATTTTAATTCCTTTAGTAATTTTGTTACTATAATTTTGTGTTATTTTGGGCTTATTCTGATAACTTCTTGCTAAACTTTTCAGCCCTTGTTCTGTGATGCCTTAACCGCATCTCTGTGCTAGCACTCCCTTTTCCTGCAATGAGGCTGATATTGAGAAGTAGTGGAATTTGGGTGCCTATAAGGCAGCAGTGTGCATGTGTATACATCCAGGTGTCCAGTTCCTCAGAAGTAAACATATTAACATGGTGAAACCTGGTTGGTACCATGTTAATATTAACATGGTACCAATAATTAATAATTAAATTAATCATTAACCATGTTAATATTAACCATGGGCTGAAGAATAACATGGTTAATATTAACATGGTTAATAATTAATTAACATGGTTATTTATATATTTTTATATTATAACATGGTTATATTATACCATGGTTATAATAATGGTTATAACATGGTTTATATTATAACATGGTTATAATAATAATTAATGAACATGGTTAATATTAACTGGTTGGTACCAGTAACATATTAACGTGGTGAAACCTGGTTGGTACCAGGTGTGTAAAAGCTCTGTGTTCAGAGCCTTTTAATTTGCTCTCATTTGCTATGGCTACTTGACATGGACCCAGTCTAAACCTGCTGTGATCTCTACTCATGTTCAATTAATTCCCCCTTAGCCAGTGGAACTTACTAGGTATAACAAGCAATCTGTGAAAAGCAAACTACCATAGATCTTTGTTTTTGCCTCGTTCTTCCTGCAAAGCATGAACAAATTAATGGAAGGCTTTATCTTTATCAAAAAACAATAATCCCCATAGCTCTGAAAATGCAGGCAGTAACAAAACAGTAATGTGCTGCAAAGATTAGTGCAAGAGAAAAGAAATGAATAATGTAACAAGATCTTAAACTGGATTATCACACCACGCTAGCTTGTCGGAGCACTGGGTAGCTTATCTGACAATCCATCCTCCTCAGCAATCACTGAGTATGTGTTGGTTAGCCTCATTAGAACACCTCGGTGTGGCTCCCGTCCAGCATTCTTACATATTAAGTTCATGCCAACAGACAAAATGGTAATTGGCCAATGCTTGAAGCCACAAATAACATAGCATGCTGTACCCATATCCAAATTAGCCAAAAGATACTGGCTTGGAGGTCATAAAAAAATCAAAAACTGTTCCATTATAATCATTTATTTCACCAGAGATAGCATCTTAAGTACTCACAGACATTCCACTAAATACTCAAATAGCAGCAAACTGTTTTGAAGAAATTAAGACATTGTCTAGGCCCATGCCAAATTAGTAAAACAAATAAAACTGTGTAATTACAGTAGGTCATTACATTAGCTGGGTCTAAAACTTAGGGTATGCAGTACTATGGCACGCAAATGCTTTCTGAATACACTCAGTGATATTTTTAGATTAAATACCACCTAGTTATGCCAAAGCTAGACATGCTAAGTCTTTTGCAGGAAAAGGAGTGGAGGGTAATAAAATTTACATAGAAAAGCATGATCTCAATAGAATCCAACCCAAATTCAAGAGGCCCTAATTGTATTTGTTTGACCCTATTTAAACCAGAATTTCTAATTCTGATTCAAAAAGCAAAAAGTCATCCTCCTTGAACATGACTAGGTTATCCAATTCTATCTTGCTGAGTTCTGTGCCATTCCTAAAGTAGACATAGGTGCCCAGATGACGAGCCTCAGGACGGTGGTTTATCCAAAATGTGCCACAAGCCTTCTGCAACCTATGCTTGGGGACCAATAGTATAAATTGTTTGTTTGTTTAACACCTGTAATCCCAGCACTTTGGGAGGCTGAGGTGGGCAGATCACGAGGTCAAGAGATCGAGACCATCCTGGCCAACATGGTGAAACCCCATCTCTACTAAAAAAAAAAAAAAATACAGAAATTAGCTGGGGGTGATGGCATGTGCCTGTAGTCCCAGCTACTAGAGAGTCTGAGGCAGGAGAATTGCCTGAACCCGGGAGGTAGAGGTTGCAGTGAGCCGAGATCGTGCCACGGCACTCCAGCCTGGCACCTGGCAACAGAGAGATAGTCTATCTGAAAACAACAACAACAACAACAACAAAAAAAACCAAATTAATTTAGTCAAAAAAGAAAGAAAAATAAAGGGCATTTGTGTTTAACCCATCTAGGCCTTATGCTTATTGCTCAGAGTGAATTGCAGAGCAGATTTGGCATGATCCAGCTAACACATTGTAGCAGTATGAACATCTCTCACAACCAAGTATCTGATTTCTCTTCTGTAGGTAGTGATTGCCTGATGTGGGTTTTAAAGAATTTAGAACACTCATCATCCTGAAGTTGTTAATGCCATTCATGATAATATTTCCAACAAATTAATTAAAATTAAAAACAACTGCAGGAGTTATGTGTTTATATCTGTCAGCCTTTGCTAACAGATTTCTTGTAATGAACACCTTTGAGATGGGCTCATGTGAAGTTTACCTAGTAAAACTTGCAAAATTAGAGATGCCTCCATTTGCTAAATTTCTCTGCCAAACTTGACCTCAACTATTCATGGTCAGATTCCTTGATTAATGTCTTTCTTATACAGAGTAACAATGAGGACTTGATCAAAGAAGCAGAACTATAAGAATCTATGTTTAGATCCATGTCTATATCTTTGTCTATACCATCTATAAAATCTCAGGAATAGGGGATTTGTTGTAGGGATTTGACCTTACACAATTGTCTTCTGCCCTGGGGCTAGGCAGTGCAGATGATACTAATTTATAAATATTCAGAAATTAGTTAAACTGTTAGTAGTAGCTAGATACCACAACTCCACTGGGAAGATGGATATGATGAAAATGAGAGCAGGGACAAAAACTGGAAGCCTGTAAAGATGTGCTAAAATCCACGTGGCTAATGTGGACCTCACGTCAGGCTTTCACTGCCTAAAAGCGTACAAATTCAGTGATGCAGGTGACATATACCATGGCGTTAAACACATACCCGGAGCAGGAGTGAAGAAACGGAAGGAGAAAAACTGGTGGTAACTGGAGGAATTGTGGATCTGGCTGCTATCTCACTTAGCCAACAAGTTAAGCAAGCAAATCTTTAACAAATGCAGCAACAGCAACAGTGCCTGATCCTACACTGGCTTTCCCAGTGTAAACTGCTAATTAAAAGCTATGTATACATGGTTAAGAGAGGCAGGCTCAACTTTGGGATTCCTCAAATAATGAGACATTTTGCTATGTCCTCAACTGTGGAGGTATAAGCCTACCTGCCTCATGTCAGGCAGCCACAATCTGTAGTTCAGCCCACTAGTTGCCTTCTCCAGACTCCTCTTTAAGAAGCTGTGTGGGCCTGCTTATGTAGGATTTGAAGGGGAGCTAGGGATTGGGCATTCTTTCATGAAAGCTTTAAAGCAGTTCTCCAGGTTAATAGTTTCACCAACTATTAGTTCAATACTCACTGGACTGTTTTGCAACCTACAACCGTTAGCTGCTCTCTCTCATCCACTGTCTGCTCTGCTTGTCTTGTAATCACTTTGGCAAAAAAAAAAAAAAAAAAAAAAAAAAAAAAAAGAAAAAAAAGAAAA
>NW_022436944.1:54832088-55022635 GCF_009761245.1 Sapajus apella | reverse complement strand
TAAAACCGTTACCTTCTCTCTCTCCCCCCCTGTTCTCTTTTTCTTTTTTTCAAAACATTTTTAAAAAAAAAAAAAAAAAAAAAGAAAAGAAAAGAAGGAAAGAAAGAAAAAGAAAGGAAGGAAGGAAGGAACGAAGGAAGGAAGGAAAGAAAGACAAAAAACCCATAAACGTGTGTGCTTAATCTGTAAATTTTACCCACTAGTGCCCTGATGGGGCTTTTTCACCACTGTATATTGCAGGAAAATGTCTAGGAAAGACATGGTTATTAACTTCAGTCAAACCCTTTATGCTTTTGAGAGTAAAGGTGCAGGAGGATCAAATGATACTCTCTCAATTTTCTTCCATTATCATATACGGCAAGATTCAAATTATTATTTCATTTTCATCAATACATAATATATACTAGCTGTGACAATTAAATTTTACTGTGACATGCAGCCTTCACAAATGCGAGAGCTAGATAATTTTTCAAAAATCTTGAAGCTAGTGAATGAGACAGACAAGAAAATTCAGTAAACTAGGACTAAGTTTCCCATGGTTAGATTGATGTTTGAAAGACATAGAGGCCATAGAATCACAGTAAGGCGCCATCTAGCCCGCACTGGGGCTATCCTCAGAGCCACATAAGCAATGCTGCGTTAGTTACTATTAATTCATAACAAATTACTTCAAATGTTAGTACTTAAAAGAAGGTACTTTTTCACTGTTTTGGTGGGTCAGAATTTAAGAATGGTGTGACTGGACACTGTTAGCACTGGGTTTAATGTGGAATGCAGCTAGATATTGACTAGGTCTACAATCATCTGAAGGCTGGACTGTGGCTTCAGGATTCGTTTTTAGGGTGCATCACTCACGTAGCTGCCAAGTTGGTAATGGCTCAGATCGTCATGTGCGTGGTTCTCTTGAGTTTCCTTGCAACATGGTATCTGTTTAGCCTCACAGCAAGCAACATAATAGAACAAAGCAGAAGCCCCAGTGGCCTTTGTGACTTGTCTTGGAAGTCATACACTGTCAGTCATGACTATTGTTGATCAAGTCTGGGAGAAGACTAATAAAGTTGTAAATACCAGGAAATGTGAATCTGTGGAAGGTATCTTGGAGACTGGTTATTACAGAAGTGAACCCCATCTCTAAATGTAGAAAAGTAATATGGAACTAGTGAGAAAAGGAGAGGGCTTGGGGTTGCTGATAAGTAGTATCAAGTAAGGAAAGGGAAACAATGTGTGTGTACGAAGACTTAGTGGTAATGTAACCGGATCCGCAGCATGGGCTCTGGGCTCAGGCTCTTGGCTTCCCTTGCTTGACGAATAGAGCAGAGAGCCTTATCCCCATGTTGAGAGTTCCAGCTTCAAACAAGAGTTCAGGAACTGAGAGAGTGAGCAGCAATGCAGTTTATTGAACCAGCGAAAGTAAAAGCTTTCACAGCATGGAAGGGTGAAAGGGGAACCAAGAGGGTTGCCGTTGCTGGCCAGGGCTGCCTGGGCTCACATCCCCAGGTAAATTTGAGTTGCTGAGTACTTGTCCCCTAGTCCTGTGTGGGGAAGGGGCTTGTGACAGTGAGTCACCTAATCTCTCCTTCTTGTGATTGTTTTCTAGTTTCTATTGAACTTGGAGGCAGTATTGGAATGTGCTTGAACAGCTGATACTTTGAACACAGCCTTCTGATACAGTTAAAGTGTCCGTGTTGACCTTTTCCCATGCTAGGATTTCTAAAAGATTTCCTATTGACCCAAAAGGTTTTATTCCCTCAGTAAGAAGATGGTAGAAAGTTGCGAAAGTTCAGAAAGTATATGCACTTTTCTGTATGTTATTTCTATTTTTGCTTTCTTTCATTAAGTCAATGAGCATTCTAAGGTTATAGAATTTTGAAGAAATATTAAATAATGTAAGAATCACTTAATCCATAGGAAATAAACCTATAGGAATGTCATGATGCTGTTTAACAGGTGTGAACTCATTTTATTAACTACATAGTATGATCTCTCCAATCCTCTAGCAGATCCACCATTTATTTTTTGCTTATTAGTTATCTCAGGTACTGTTCTGAAAAATGAAAGGACCATCTGACTTGGAATAGACAGTGGAATGAAAAAGTTCTAAAGTTGGCCAGGCACAGTGGCTCATGCCTGTAATCCCAGCACTTTGGGAGGCCGAGGTGGGTGGATCACGAGGTCAAGAGATTGAGACCATTCTGGCCAACGTGGTAAAACCCCGTCTCTACTAAAAATACAAAAATTAGCTAGGCATGGGGGCGTGCGCCTGTAGTCCCAGCTACTCAGGAGGCTAAGGCAGAAGAATTGCTTGAACCCGGGAGGCGGAGGTTGTAGTGAGCCAAAATCGGGCCACTGCACTCCAGCCTGGTGCCTAGCTAGGGAGTGAGACTCTGTCTCAAAAAAAAAATTTCTAAAATCCACAGGATCAGCTTTCAATACCCTAATGAAGTTTAGAATGCTGAGGGTATCCACATAGAAGGGTTTTTGTTGTTGTTGTTGTTTGTTTGTTTGTTTTTTGCCCTGGAAAATCAAATGTTTGTGCCACAGCCTGTTTCTCAAATCTTTTTCTCTCTCTGTCTCTTTTCTCAGTCTGTCTTTCGTTTTTCCCTGTTTGTTAATCTTTCTATACCTGTTTTTCTATCTGTCTTGCTCTGTCGTTTTTGTTGTTGTTTTGTTTTTGTTTTGAGACACAGTCTCACTCTCTCATAGGCTGGAGTGCTGTGACACAATCTAGGTTCACTGCAACCTCCGCCTCCCAGGTTGAAGCAATTCTCCTGCCTCAGCCTTCCAAGTAGCTGAGATTACAGGTGTGCACCACCACAGCTGGCTAATTTTTGTATTTTTAGTAGAGATGGGATTTCACCATGTTGGCCAGGCTGGTCTCAAACCCCTAACCTCAGGTGATCTCCCCACCTTGGCCTCCCAAAGTCCTGGGATTATAGGCCTGACCACCAAGCCTGGCCCCTCTCTCTCTCTTACAAGACATCTTGTAAAAGTCACCTTACAAGATATTTTTCAAGTTGATGGATGTGAGGTTAAATAGAACGTGAGTTAAGAACTGCACTACAATGTTCTAGTCAGTTCTGTGAACCAGGCAGAAGGATCTTTGCTACTTCCTGAGCTTTCCGTCCTTTCACATACCTCAGTATTTTCATTCATTTCTGTCAGATCTTAATTTTTGTAAATTGAATGGAGTAGTAAAAAAAAGCAGTTAACTAAGAGTTTTAGCTCGCCCTGCCACTATCTAATGACTAATGTCATGTTACCTTTCTATTATTTTTTGTTCATCTTTAAATTCCTTTTTAGTTGCTATGCAATCTGTTTTTCTGTAATTTAAGCACCTTCTCAGGCATTTGGGAATGCAGTAGTGACATTTTCCTGTCTAAGAAAATATATCTATAAAGTTATACCGTTATCATGAAATTATATAACATAGATGGTCATTGTCTATTTGCAGATGATTGAATTATCTGATATACAGTTTTAAGAATAAATGACTAAATTATGCAGTTAGCATAGCTTATCTTGTGAAATGGCAGTTTGTAGTAAAGGAAAGGGCTTCTGTTTTCAAGTTAGGTCTTGTGACTAAGTTTTATAGAGATATAGATAGATAAAGACCTTCTTCTCCTATATTGGAGGAGCATTGAGAGTCAATATGAGACCATACTTTTCAAAAAATATAATCTACATTTGTCTTTTGTCTGTTCTTTTTTCTTTGTTTATTGGAATTTCCGTTACTAGACTAAAGCTTTTGAGTAAGTCTGCTGTCTATATTAAAACAGCCACTGATGAAGTTTTTATATATTAAGAGAAAAAAAGACGTTGAAATAACTGCGTTCCTTTTAATAGCAGCCTGAATTGGTTCATCTATTTAGTGCTCCAGCAGCATGGAATGGAGAGAACAGGGTTCCCCAGAATTTATAGAACAGGTAATTTTGATAGCAGCTGGAGAAGGAGTAAAGCTGAAGGGGTTGTTGCCTGATGAGGGCAATCCTGAAGCTCTCAAAACAAAAGGATGCTATTGGGTGAAAGAGCGGAGGACCACTAATTATCACATTTGGTTCTTTTGCAACTTTGCCTTGAACAGACTAATAGTATGAATGAGTAAGGATGGCTGAAGCAAGTAAATGACAGCCCAACTACTTTTTCTGACCCTGCCTGAAATTAACTATATAGTTATGATTTTAAGACACAATTTTCTAACATATGTTAAATTTGGAGATGCTGTTTATGATGAAACTAATGAAGTTAATAAAACCAGAAAATGTTCTTTGGTTCTGACCCAAAGACAAAACCACATGATTATCTCAATAGATGCAGAGATGGCCTTTGACCAAATTCAACAGCTGTTTATGCTAAAAACTCTCAATAAACTAGGTATCGATGGAATGTATCTTAAAATAATAAAAGCGATTTATGAAAAACCCATGACCAATGTCATGCTGAATGAACAAAAACTGGAAGCTTTCCCTTTAGAAACTGGCACTAGACAAGGGTGCCCTCTCTCACCACTCCTATTCAACATAGTATTGGAAATTCTAGCCAGAGCAATCGGGCAAAAAAAGAAATAAAGTGTATTCAATTAGGAAAAGAGGATGTCAAATTGTCTCTACTTGCCGACAACATGATTGTATATTTAGAAGACCCCATCATCTCTGCCCAAAGTCTCCTTAAGATGATAAGCAACTTCAACGAAGCCTCAGGATACAAAATCAACGTGCAAAATTTACAAGCATTTCTATACACCAATAACAGACAAACAGAGCACCAAATCATGAGGGAACTCCCATTCACAATTGCTACAAAGAGAATAAAATACCTAGGAATACAACTAAAAAATGACGTGAAGGACCTCTTCAAGGAGAACTACAAACCACTGCTCAAGAAAATAAGAGAGGACACAAACAGATGGAGAAACATTCCATGCTCATGGTTAGGAATAATCAATATAATGAAAATACCCATACTGCACAAAGTAATTTATAGATTCAAATGCTATCCTCATCAAGCTACCATTGACCTTCTTCACAGAATTGGAAAAAACCACCTCTAACTTCATATGGAACCAAAAAAGAGCTCATATAACCAAGACAATCCTAAGCAAAAAGAACAAAGCTGGAGGCAACATGCCACCTGATTTCAAACTATATTACAAGGCTACAGTAATAAAAACAGCATGGTACTAGTTCGAAAACAGAGATACAGACCAATGGAACAGAACAGAGATCATCTGATCTTTAACAAACCTGACAAAAAGAAGCAATGGGGATAGGATTCTCTGTTTAATAAATGGTGTTGGGAAAACTGGCTAGCCATGTGCAGAAAGCTGAAACTGGACCTTTCCTTACACCTTATACAAAAATTATCTCCAGGTGGATTAAAGATTTAAACATAAGACCTAACACCATAAAAACCCTAGAAGAAAACCTAGGCAATACCATTCAGAATATAGGCATAGGCAAGGACTTCATGACTAAAACACCAAAAGCAATGGCAACAAAAGCCAAAATAGACAAATGGGATCTAATTAAATTTAAAAGTTTCTGAATAGTAAAGGAAGCTATCAACAGAGTAAACCAGCAACCAACAGAATGGAAAAATTTTTTGCAAGCTACCCATCTGACAAAGAGCCAATATCCAGAATCTAGAAAAAACTTAAACAAATTTACAAAAAAAAAAAAAAAACAAACAACCCATCAAAAAATGGGTGAAGGACATGAACAGGTACTTTTCAAAAGAAGACATTTATGTGGCCAATAAACATATGAAGAAAAGCTCATCATCACTGGTCATTAGAGAAATGCAAATCAAAACCACATTGAGATACCATCTCACACAAGTTAGAATGGTGATCATTAAAAAATCTGGAGACAACAGATGCTGGAGAGGATGTGGAGAAGTAGGAGTGCTTTTACACTGTTGGTGGGAGTGTAAATTAGTTCAACCATTGTGGAAGACAGTGTGGTGATTCCTCAAGGATCCAGCAATAGAAATGCCATTTGACCCGCAATTCCATTACTAGATACATACTCAAAGGATTATAAATTGTTCTATTATAAAGACACATGCATACGTATATTCATTGCCACACTGTTTACAATAGCAAAAACTTGGAACCAACCCAAATACCCATCAATGATAGATTAAAGAAAATGTGGCACTTATACACCATGGAATACCATGCAGCCATAAAGAAGAATGAGCTCATGTCCTTTGCATGGACATGGATGAATATGGAAACCATCATTCTCAGCAAACTGACACAAGAAGAGACAAACAACCACCACAGGTTCTAACTCATAGGTGGGTGTTGAACAATGAGAACACATGGACACAGGGAGGGGAATATCACATACTAAGGTCTGTTAGGGGGTGGGGGCTAGGGAAGGTATGGCAGGGGGTGGGGATATTGGGGAGTGATAACATTAGGAGAAATACCTAATGTAGGTGATGGGGTATGGAGGCAACAAACCACCATGGCATGTGCATAACTATGTAACAATTCTGTAAAATCTGCACATGTACCCCTAAACTTAAGGTATAATAAAAAAAAAGAAAATTTTAAATAAATAATGTTCTGAAAAATATATGCTCAGAATATAGGTTATTTTAAATGTAATCAAAGAGATAATCAAGCATTCCAGAAAGAGGAGTTTCATATTTATGACAGTCTGTTTATACCCTTTGAATTAGCAAAAGAATCTACCTAAGGCTTCAAAAAGAAGATTCTAGAGAGCCAGTGCCTATAGAATACTAACTGGACAAGTCAGGAATGCATAGCTGAATGTTAAAAACAAAGATCTCCTTGTTACTGCATGAACCAAAAAGACATAGTCATCTGGAATGATTTACAGCAGAATCACAAATAAAATCTCTGTAAGAAGAAGTAGCTTTCTGGAAATCTAGCCAAAGTTGATTTTAATAGATTTTTGCCCCTAGTTATGTGAGACATACATTGTTTAAAAACTTAGAAAGTACAAGTATTATAGAGAAGAAAATGAAAATCACTCCTTACTACTGTCAATCGTATTATATTGTCTTTTTCCTACTAAATAACACATTTAATTATGATAGATACTGGGGTTTAATCCATTTGTATTTTCTAATTTAGTTTTCACATCTTTTTCATAATCATATACTCCTCTTTGCATTACACCATTTAAAGCTGTGGTTGACTAGTATATCTGTGATTCTTATGCAACCCTTTTCCAGGAATATTAGTATGAAATTCTTGTTTAAAGTATTTAAAGTACTCCAGACCCTGTCATTAGGACCTCCAATATATGGCACAATTTGTATAAGCTAAAAGATTTCTGCTATTTGTGTGTATTTCTGAGGAAATAATTACATGATATTATGTTTATGTTAGCTGGCGTTTTCATCAATTTTCTGTTGCAATAGCTGAATACCTGAGGCTGTATCATTTATAAATAAAGTGAATTTATTTACTATCATTCTAGAGGCTGAGAAGTCTAAGGTTGGGTGGCTGTACCTGGTTGGCTTCTGTGACAGCCTCATGCTTTGTCATAACTTGGTGAAAGGCATCACAAGGCAAGTGGGTTGAATGTCTCGGCTCGGGTCTCTCTTCCTTTTTTCTGTAAAGCCACCAATCCCATTCCTGTGATAACCATTAATCTATTAACCCATTAACTCATTAATTCATAAATTAGTTCATTCACATGGTTAGAGCTTTCATGACCCAGTCACCTCTTAAAGGCCCGATCTTTCAATACTGCCACGTTGGAGATTAAGTTTCAACATGAATTTTAGAGGAGACAAACAAAACATTGAATCCCACCCTGGTCCCTCAAAGTCACACTCTTCTTATATAAAAATATATTTATTTCATCTCTCTAGGCCCAAAGTCTTAACTTATTCCAGTACCAACTCAGAAGTCCAAAACCCAGACCTCATCAGGGAGCCTGTAAAATCAAAACAAGTTGTCTACTTCCAAGACAGAATTGGCGTAGCAGGCACAGGATATACATTCCTATTCCAAAATTGAGAAATAGGACAGAAGACAGGAGTAACCAGCTCCATGCAAGTTTAAAAACCCACAAGGAAGACATTAAATCCTAAATGTGGAGAATAATCTCTTTTGACTCTATGTGCCTCCTCTGGGATACGCTGAGGCAGTGGTTGGGACCTCAAGGCCTCATGTTTTCCTCTCACAGCTTAATGTGAACAGTTAAAAGGACGCAGCACATGAATTCTTTGCCGCTTAGATATTTCTCCTGCCAGTGTTCTAATTTGTTGTTTTTGAGCTCTGTATTACATAAAGCCCTTGAGCATAAAGACAATTCAACCAAGCTTTTTGCCAGTTGATAAGATGGATAGCCTTTACTCCAGTTTCTAATACCTTGTTTCTTAGTGTTCCATCTGAAACTTTGTCAGAATATCCTTTGTTCTCCATATTTCTATCACCATTCTGGTCATGACAATTTATCAAACTCTAAGGAGTTCTAACCTTTCCCTAGTCTTCTAAGATCTCACCAGAATAAGCCTCTGTTCCAACCTCTGCCCATTACCCAATTCCAAAGCTGCTTTTTTATAAGAATCTTTAAAGTGATAACCCCACTCCTGTTATGAATTTTCTATTTTAGTCTGTTTTCTTTTGCTATAACTGAATACCTGAGAATGAGTAATTTATTTTTTAAAAAGAAGTTATTTCTTATAGTTCTGGAGTCTGAAATATCCAAGATGAGGTGGCTATACCTGGTCAGCTCTGGTGAGGACCTCGTGTTGTGCCATAACATGATGAAAGGCATCATAGGGCAAGGCGACTGAGTGTGTTAGCTCAAGTATCTCCTTCTTTTCTTAATAAGTCACTAGTCTCATTCCCATGACAACCTATTAATCAGTTAACCCATTAATACATGAAAGGATTATTCCATTCATGAAAGCAGAGCCCTCATGACCTAATGGCCTCTTAAAGGTCCCACCAATCCATACTGGCATACTGGAGATTAAGTTTCAACATAAGATTTAGTGGGATCAAACACCCAAACCATGGCAGCTGGGAAGTTTGGTAGTAATGTGATGACTTGATTTTAAGGCTATTTAGTTCCCCAGAGTTGGTGATTTTCTCAGCTCTCCTGTCATATCAAAAAACAAGCAACTCTAGAATCCTAGCAAAACATGAACTCAAGGGGAACTTGGAAATATAAACACAGAATTTTAACTATTGAATTGCCTCCCTTCTAGCCTTGGTCCTGCCTCCCTTCTAGCCATGGTCCATACTTAGAATCTAAATTATCAACCTCAAATTTCAGAGATTTTGGCCTAGACTGCTTTGTGTTATATGAATATTTTCACCAATGAACATGAAATATCATTTCATTTATTTCTTTTTCAATGTTTTTCACTATTGTTTTATGATTATCAGTGTATAGTTCTTTTACCACCCCTCCCCCCAGCTAAATTTAATCCTCAGGGTTTACTGATGCTATTTTAAGTTAGATTGTTTCCTTTATTTCTTTGTTGGATAATGTGTTGTTAGTGAAAAGAAGCACAACTAATGGCTAATGTATCCTGCAAGTTTACTGATCTTATTAGAGCTAATGATTTTTAGTGGAATCTTAAGGATTATCCATATGTAAAATATTATCTGCAAATAGTTTTACTTTTCTTTGCAAGTCAGATACCTTTCATTTAATTTTTTTTCCTAATTGCTCTGTGTAGGACTATAAATACTGTATTTAATAGAAATAATCAGGGTGGCCATTCTGATTTTTTTTTTTCCTGTGGAGTATGAAGTTACCTATGGGCTTGTCATATGTGGCCTTTTTATGTTGAGATACAATTCCTCTATGCTAATTTGCTGAGTTTTAATTATATTTACATTGATATGGAATTGGACATTGAATGTTGTCAAATGCTTTTTGTGCATCCATTGAGGTGATCATATTATTTTTAGACTTCATTCTGTTAATGTGGTTTATCACATTCATTTATTTGCATATGTTGAAACATCCTTGCATCCCAAAGATAAATTTCACATGATCTTGGTTTATGATCCTTTTAATTTGCCGTTAAATTTGATTACTAGAATTTTGTTGAGGGTTTCTGCATCTGTGTTCAACTGGGATACTGGCCTAAATAATTTTCTTTTCCTGTGATGTCATTGCCTGTATTTGGTATCAGGGTAATTCTAACTTCATAAAATTATTTTGGAATTATTTCCTCCTCAACAATGTTTTGGTAGTGTTTGAGAAGGTTTTGTGTTGATTCTTCTGTAAGTGTTTTCTAGAATTCACCATTAAAGTCATCAGGTTTCGAGAATTTTTTTTTTTTTTTTTTTTGGTGGGAAGATTTTTGACTACCGATGCAATTTTCTTGCTGGTTATTGGTCTGATCATATTTTCTATGTCTTCTCTTCTTAGGTTGTTTACAAGAATTCGTACATGTCTTCTAGATTAGACAATTTGTTAGCATATAAATGTTTATAGTAGTCTCTTAAACACATTTGTACTTCCGTGGTATCAGTTGTAATGTCTCTTCTTTCATTTATAATTTTATATTATTTGAGTATTTTTTCTTTTTCTCTTAGTCTGTCTAACTAAAGATTTATCAGTATTGTTCTGAAAAAATTTGTTTTCAAAACATTTTTAAATTTTAAAAATTTTCAAAATTGATGATATTTGCAATTGCTAGTTGGTGTTTCATTTATTTCTGCTGTGATTTTTATTATTTTATTCCTTCTGCTAATTTTAAATTTATTTTATTATTCTTTTTCTGGCTCCTTGAGGTATTTAGTTAGGTTGTTTACTTGAGATCATTATTTTTTCTTAGTATATGACATTATTGCTATAAACTGTCCTCTTAGAACTATGTTTGCTACAACCCATAAGTTTTTCTATGTTGTGATTCCATTTTTATTTATTTAAAGATACTTTTTATTTCTCTTTTGACTTTTTTCAACTCATTGGTTGTTCAAAAGTAGTTTAATTTTTACATATATGTAAAATTTTTATTATTTCTTTTGTTATTGATTTCTGGTTTCATGCCATGGTTGTTGGAAAAAATACCTGAGATGACTTCAACTTTTTTCATTTGTTAGGGATTTTTTTGTTGTCTCACACATTATTTATCCTGTAGAACGTTTCATGCGCACCTGAGAAGAATATGTATTTTCTGTTGTGTATGTAGAATGTATATGTCTCTTACGTTCATCCAGTCTATAGTGTTGTTCAAGTCTACTGTTGTTTTTTGAAATAAATTTTCTATCTGGATGATATATTTATTGTTAAAAGTGAAGTATGGAAGTCCTCTATATTATTGTATTACCATCAATTTCTCCCTCCAATTCTATTAATATTAGTTTTATATATTTAGGTACTTTGATGTTGGGTGCATATATATTTATGATTCTTAAATTCTGTTGATGATTTAACCACTTTATAATTACATAATAAATTTATTTATTTCTAGTTAAAATTTTTGATGATTAAAAGACTACTCTATCTTAGGTAAGCATAGTCATCTCTGATCTATTTAGTTTTTATTTGCATGCTATGTCTATTTCTATCATGTCACTTTTAGCTTATCTGTGTTCTTAAGGCTAAAGTGAGGGTTTTGTAGGCAGCGTATAGTTCATATAGTTGCGTAGTTGGGTCTCTCTCTCTCTTTTTTGTTTTTTGGGTCTGTCAATCACTCTAAGTCTTTTGATTGGATAATTTATTCCATTTACCTTTAAAGTAGTTCTTTATAGGTAGGGACAACATTTCTATTTTATTAACTATTTTCTGATTATTTTAGTTTCTTTCTTCCTTCTTTCTCTCTTGCTGTCTTCCTTTGTGATTAGATAATATTTGGTTGTGGTATGTTTTGATTTCTTTTGTGCATATATTAAAGGTCTTTTACCACAAGGCTTACACAAAACTACTTATAACAATCTACTTCAGGCTGCTAACAGCTTAACTTTCACAGCATACAAAGACTCTATCCTTTAATTTCTCCCTATATATTTTATGTTTTTGACATCACATTGTGTATCCATTAACAAATTGTTGTAGCTGTAGTCATTTTTAATACTATTGTCTTTTAAATTTTATGTTAGAGTTAAAAGTTTATTATATCACAATTATAGTATTAGATTTTTCTGAATTTAACCATATACTTACTTCTACAATAAGTTTTATGCTTCCACATTTTTTCATGTTTTAAGTTATTGTCCTTTTATTTTGACTTGAAAAACTAGCTTTAGCATGTTTTGTAAAGGTTGCCTAGTGGTGGTGAACTCTTTTGGCTTTTGTTTGTTTTGAAAAGTCTTTTTAATCTCTCCATTTCTGAAGGACATATTTGCTGGGCATACTATTCTTGGTTGGTAGTTGCTTTCTTTCAGGCTTTGAATATATTATCTCACTCTCTTGTGGCATACAATGTTTTTGCTGAGAAACCTACTGATAGTCTGGGAGAGCTCATTTGTATTTGTTTGAATAACTTTTTGCTTGCTTCTTACACAATTCTCTCTTTGCCTTTGCCATTTGAAAGTTTGATTATAATGTGTGTCAGTGAAGATCTTTTTATCTTTAACTTATTTAGGGTTCTTTTGGCATCAGGAATCTAGATGTTCATTTTCTCCTCCACATTTGAAATTTTCTATTTTGTCGTTGTTTTGTTTGTTTGCTTTTTTTTTTAGACAGAGTTTTGCTCTTGTTGTCCAGGCTGGAAGTGCAGTGGTACAATCTCAGCTCACAGCAATCTCTGCCTCCCGGGTTCAAGCAATTCTCCTGCCTCGACCTCACAAGTAGCTGGGATTATATGCATTTGTACTATTAGTAGAGACGGGGTTTCTCCATGTTGTTCAGGCTGGTGTCTAACTCATTACCTCAGGTGATCTGCTTACCTCTGCCTCCCAAAGTGCTGGGATTACAGGCGTGAGCCACTGCGCCCAGCCTATTATTTAATTTTTAAACAATCTTTCTGATAATTTTTTATTTCTGCTCCTTTTAGAACTTCTGTAATGCTTATATAGGTTCACCTGACGGCATCCTATAAGTCCTATAGGCTTTCTTCATTTATTTGTATTCATTTTTGTATGTTTGTTTGTGTAGTTAATTTCAAATGACTTCTCTTTGAGCTTGCTAATTCTTATTATTTATTGCATCTGCTGTTGAAGCTTTCTGCTAAATATTTTAATTCAGTAACTATGCCTTGCTTCAGAACTTCTGTTTGTTGTTTTCCTATGGCTGCTACACCTTTGTTGAACTTCACACTTATTTCTTGTATTATTTTTGTGATTTTATTGTATTTTGTGTCTGTGGTCTCTTGTATCACATGGAGCTTCTGAAAAAGGATCATTCTGGAATCTTTGTCGGGTAGTTCATAGTTCTCCGTTTCCTTATATGGGTGCTTTATATTGTTCCTTTGGTGATGTCATGTTTCCCTGATTATTCCTGACCCTCCTGGTGGTCTTGAATTGGTGTCTTGTGCATTTTTAGAAGCACCTCTTTAAGTCTTTATAGACTAGCTTTGGCAGGAAAGCACTTCTTCAGCAATCTTATCAAGAGATACTGGGTGGGTTGGCTGGTGGGTTCTAAGTGTATGTTTGCTGCCTAAATTCTCCAGCATGCTGGCCTAATGCCTGGATCAGTGGGCAGATAAGTCTGGTGCCTAGTTACATGTGGGCCAGTCTGGTACCTTGTCTGTAGGGACACGTCCAGAGCCTGGGTCCACTGGTGCAGGCCTGAAGGTTGGATTTGTTGTGCAGTTCTAGAGCCTAGGTTTAAGGGAGCTTGCCTATAATCTGGGTCCATTAGGGTCAGCCTGGCACCAAAGTTCTCTGTGATGGGCATGGTGACTGGAGTCATGAAACTTAGGTACATGGCAGCTGACCTGAAGCCTGGGTCCATGAGAGCTGGGCTAGGCCTTAAACTTAAGTTTATAGTGGCACAACCATCACTGAAGGAGGCCTAGTACTTGGGTCCATGGGGATCTGCATGGCTCTGAGTCCACAATGCTGACTTAATGCCAGGGTCCACTTGTGTGAGTCTTGTGTCTGGATCCAAGAAGATGGTTTTAGAGCCTGGATCTGCAAAAGCAGGTTGTTATCCTGTGGCCATAGGCATCTGCCTGGGGCCAAGGCCACAGGAGTCAGCCTGGCACTAGGTTGGATCTAGAACTTGTCTTCATGGGTGCTGATTTGGAGCCTGGTGTCATGGGAGCTAACCTGGTACTAAGGTGGTCCTGAAGCATGGGTATGCAAGGCCTGGTCTTGCTCTAAGGTTTACTTGGAGTCTATGCCTGGAGGCTAAAGAGTGGGATGATCTGTTGCTAAGATCCAAGACAAATTCAGGTGCTCACTTCACTTTCTTCCTCCACATGAAGAATATTTCTCTTTGAGCCATACTACATGGGTCGTGGGAAGGGGTAGTGTGAAACTGTCCTTCCTAGTCTCTTCAATGTGCCTTTTCTCATATTTGTGCTGCATCCAGATGCTGTAATCTTTTATTTAGATTTCTTAGTTCTTGTGAAGGCATTTTCCTGCATAAATGGGATAAGACAAGGGCTGAAAACTATTCTGCCATCTTGCTGATGCCACTCCAGAAGGTTACCTCCCTTGAGTTTTATAGGTATTTTGCTGTCCTTCATGCCAATGATTGGATCATGTTTTAAGAAAGGAGTCATACCTTTCATAGTAATTAAGTGGAACAAATATTTCCATTGAACCAAACATACTGTGTTTTTATTTTTTCAATGCAAAGTTCTCCCTCTGCTAGGCTATGGTAACCCAAAGATAAGGCCTTATCCTCATCATGCAGGTATTTAATAAGGAGACTTTCCCATGTAAAGAATGATATTAAGCAGTGGTAATAGAAGAAAAGAAAAAGAGAAAGTCTTCAACTCATAAGCGTTACTACGAAAAAATTTAACCTAGAGAATCATCTAAACTTCTAAGCTTTACTGGCTATATAGCTGGAGGTCTTCATCCTAAAGATGACTGTAATATAATAGTTTTTGTTCTTGTTGTTTATTTTGTTTTGCTCTACAGAAACGTGTAGAAAACAGTGCTAGTTAGTGTCATATAAGACAACTGCTTCAGCCAGGTGTGGTGGCTCATACCTGTAATCCCAGCATTTTGGGAAGCTGAGATGCATGGACCATGAGATCAGGAGTTCAAGGTCAGCCTGGCCAAGATGGTGAAACCGCGTCTCTACTAAAAATACAAAAATTAGCCAGGCATGGTGGTGGGTGCCTATAATCCCAACTACTCAGGGGGCTGAGGCAGGAGAATCCCTTGAACCTGGGAGGTGGAGGTTGCAGTGAGCTGAGATCAAGCCACTGCACGCTAGCCTGGGTAACAAAGCAAGACTCCATGCCCCACTCCCCAAAAAAGACAACTGTTTCTACAAATGTAATTGATTAAAACAATAGAATAATATGTCCAAGTAATTTTCATTTTGTTTTCTGTGACTTGATTTTGGTGAACTTATAAACAAGGCAATTTGGCAAAATAGCAGATCTTTTACGTAGTAACCTCTCACATTACAAGTAAGAAAGTCAAATAGTAAGTGTACTCCTACTGAACCACTGCATGAAAAGAGAATTTAGTCTTATCGATCTTGTTTTTCTCATACCTCCCTGTCTTATTGCATTACCATCTGTGGCACGTGACTTCAGAGCTTGCGGCTTATTTCTGGCATGTTCAGTGACATTCTATAGCCCTTGTGGCCTCTAATAAATAATAAAATAGAAGAAGTTCCTGATACCCAATGAAACATTTATTTCAGTGTGAACCAAGCTATGTCATTGCAACTTTTGTGTTAACAAATGAAAAGCTTACAAAATAACACCTAACTGATGTTCCCCAGCAGGCAGCAACTCCACCTGACATGTCAAATAATTAATGTGAAACTGTAGATATGCTGGTTTCAAGGAAATATTGATGAACAACCTATCTTTATGCCACATTACGTTACAGCTTTTATAACACATTACTAAAAAACATCATACTTGATGAAGTCATTCAAAATTGCTGCCAAGTCTATCAGCTGCCTTGGATTCCACACATATATTTTAATATTGTGTCCTCTATCCTCTCAAAGCAGCAAAATTCTTATGCAAAGGGGATAGTGAAGGTGAAGGGATTCAAATATTCATAGATGATACAGACCGTAGAAAGCAGAGGAAATTTATTAGTATTCTGCTTTCAGTTTTGAAAATCCACCATTAATAAAGAGCAAACATAAATCTCAAATTGGTTCTCCAGGTAAACATAAAATCAAGGGTGGCTGTTGTATGTATCTGTACTCTCTATAGCACTAAATATTTGGAATCCTACAATGACTATAATGGATGACTTCAAATCACCTTGTGCTTTATAGCAAATTCTGCAGTTTTTTACCCCTGCATTTAAAAAAGTTATTAATCTAATCACTAACTTAAGATAGAAGCCACTTTTACATGCCCAACAGCACAACCATACCGACAATGTCTAGATCTCAATTTCAGGCACCATTATTAGGGTTTCCTTTCTTTGAGGATGAGCAATTATGGGGGACATATTCATAAGTCTTTCCAAATGGTCCCTAAGATGAAGTCCACGGATCTCTTTCATTGAAGGCAGGGTATAACTGAAAGAGGTATTTGGAAATACCAATGAATGATGGCCATGGATACTGGCCCAGCTATAAACCTATTAACACACTCAATTGTTTACAGAATACTAGAATTACTTAATATTAGTCCAGTGTTTTATATTTCATTTAACTTTTATATCCAAACCATACTGTATTTCCATAAAGGAGGTAAGTTAAATATTATCTTTTTAATGACAAAATTAGTTCAAGGAATTAATGACTTTTTCATGTTCATTCTCTAGCTTAGAACCCTTTCCAACTAGCAAGAGTAGCATGAGGAAGTTGTTCTCATAACAAGTTAATAGACAAATAACACACCTGCCATGACACACTGAGTATAATATGCCAGTCTTGGCTGGGCATGTTGGCTCATGCCTGTAAACCCAGCATTTTGGGAGGCTGAGGCAGGCAGATCACCTGAGGTCAGGAGTTCAAGACCAGCCTGGCTAACATGTTGAAACCCCGTCTCTACTAAAAAATGCAAACATTAGTTGGGCATGGTGGCAGGTGCTTGTAATCCCAGGTACTCAAAAGGTTGAGTTGGGAGAATCACTTGAACCAGGGAGGTGGAGGTTGCAATCAGCTGAGATCACACCACTGAGATCCAGACTGATTGACAGAGTAAGACTCTGTCTCAGAAAAAAAAAAAAAAAAAAAAAAAGCAAGTCCTTCATCTAACATTATTCTGTAATATTCCACCAGTGCTTGAAAATAAATACAAAATTGTATATTTATTAAGAATGTGATATGTGCTAAGCACTATTCAAGGTACTTCGCAAATAACTTCCTTAGATATGTCTAGGGGCCATTGTTGATGTCATTACAGTGAAGAGTTTAGATCAGGACATCTGATGAAGACATTTACAAGGGTCCAGCTTTAAGACTATAATTCAATGACTTGAAATTCCAACTGGAAACTTAAGAACAAGCTAAAAATTCACCTATTTTCTGAAATTACATATTTAAGTCACCCTTATTGTCCCCACTTTGCTCACAACTGTGATTGACTGTGCTCAGGCCAACCTCCCCTGTCACAGTCAAAGCTTCTCTAGTGGTAAAGCTGGTATTCATATTGGATTAAGTGTCACCACAGAATAGCATTTACTACCTGCTTCTTCTTTCCTTGAAGCCTTCAGGCCATAATTAATGCCTAGTGTCTTCAATTACTTAATGTCCCCTGCTAGAACATATGTGTTAAGAGAACACAAATCTTGCCTATGTTGTCTATTACTGAACCACTAGCCCCTGAAGTAGTAGCTGGAAATCAGCACAGCTCAATAAATGTTTGTTGACTGAATGAAGGAATAAATTGATAATATGTTTATTAAGCAACTATTCTAAAGCAGAGACAGTAAGGACAAACAAGGCACTGTATATTTTTTGTATCAGTTTCTATTTTCAAGTTGATCTGGGTTGAAGAACTTAATAAAGGTAAGAATTTTATGTTGCAAATAACCCTGACTATTTACAAAACATTTATGAGAGCTACTCCCTGAGTCTCAACCTGTTTAAAATTAGGTGTAGTTCGTTTATCCCGTGGATCACACATCCCATGGTAGGTATGGGTATGCCATGCCTGCAGCCTTCACTTGCATTAAGGCTTTAACCCCCACAGTGGCAGTCCCCAATAAAGCAATGGCAGAGCAATAATAAAAATGATACCTTCTTCTTCTTTTCTTTTTTCCTTTATGATCCAGTTTCCTCACCTTGTAAAACTGCTTAATGATTAGTCCCGGCTAATTTATGAGGTATTCTGTTAGTACAAATCAAATTAGATAATTAATGAGATGTCCTTTGAAGAGTAAACTGTGAGATATTTAATCCTTTGCATTTCTGTAAATATGTAGTGTCTTTTATTCAAATCAAATATGATTTTAAGCATTTTCTAATCACTGGGAAGAACACTGAAATGTTTCCTAGAAATAAATTGTAATCTTTCCCCACATGATCCTCCAAAATGTCCAGTCTGATCACCACATGCCTTCTATATTGCCCACACCTTACACACTAGAATTTTCACCGACAATCCCTCTGTAACGTTAGTTGCTATCATCTTGGAGACACATAATTTTCCTTTATAGTGAACAATAAGCACTGCTACAATCAACAGTGATAAGTAATGCCAACTAATGACCAACAAGGACTAGGAAGGAAGAATCTAAGACAGGAAACACATCTTATAGGTGGAAGAAGAGGGTGTGCCTGAATGGTTCAGGATTGAAAGGTTTCATTACAAGGAGTTGAAGACAAAGGTGGAGAGTTAGTTCTGAGCAGCAGAAACAAAATAGCAAGGCCTTAGGGATCTGAGTGGATAGAAATACAAGATGCTCCAGGCTTAATTTTACTAGACTCTAACTTGGGCAAACCAAATCCCTGCTGGATTAAACTTTTAGTATAATCTATGTGCTGTTCAGCACATGGAAAATCTGAAGATATTTCTCACTCAGTTTCATTGGGATAGCAGTTTAGAACCCCCATTTTATAGAGAGAGAAAATGAGGCACTATATACATGATAAACCTGTTGCAGGTGCATTGATTGAGCTGATCTTAGAACCTTAGTCATGATTTAAATGCCATCACATGCCCATAATTTCACCTAGAACAGTAAAGCCTGACATGGTCAACGCTAAAGGCAAAACCTACTATTTAACAATCTGATGAGGCCTCTGCTGCTTTCTAGCTCTGCCTGTTTAACCTGTGCTTCCCTTTCCTTCCTTTTTATTTCAGCTAATATATCTGATACGGTTTGGATCTATGTCTCCACCCAAATCTCATGTTGAAATGTAATCCCTGGAGATGGGACATGGTGGGAGGTGACTGGGTCATGGGACAGTTTCTATTGGTTCAGCATCATCTTCCTAGTGCTGTTCTGGTGACTATGTAAAAGTATGTTGTATACTACCCTTCCTTCTTCCTGCTCTGGCCGTGTAAGATGTGCCTGCTTCCCCTTCCCCCTCCACCATGATTGAAGGTTTCCTGAGATCTCCCTAGAAGCCATTATGCTTCCTGTACAGCCTGTGGAACCATGAGCCAATTACACCTCTTTTCTTTATAAATTACTCGGTCTCAGGTATTTCTTTATAGCAGTGCAAGAACTGACTAATATAATTTCCAACATGAAAGACAAGGAAATGAACTCATAATGAAGCCAGTGAACCCCAATGAGCACCAGCTGTCTCTAGAAAGTATCTGACAGAAAACTATGCAAGGTTTAAATTGTTCCTCAGAATTTAATTCTTAAAAAGCACTTGAAAATCTTGGTTTGGTGATGCTGTATACTCATCAATGCATTTTCATGACTTCACACAAAAGCTATCCTCAGAACTGGGCAAAAAAGTTAACATGGGCCTATATGGTGAATTTTTGTGATGTTCTATTTAACAAGCATTTATTTAAATACTCAATAGGTCCAGGAACTGGACTAGGTATACAAAGGTAGATAAAATTTTTCATATCCTCAATAATTTTACAGTTAAACATAAAATAATTATAATACAATGAATCATATGTTATACTGATTAATTAACAGAGCATGTTATTCTGAAAAAAAAAAAAAATCCAGTGATGTTAGCATTTCCTTTCTATATCCACCTACAAGAAAGAAGTCATTATTGTGGTTCTCAACTCTGATGGAAGGAGATTATATTAGATTTGGATTGTCTGGAACAGAGAGAGAGAATGTAGCAAAATTTTTGAGCAGCAAAGGTTGAAATGTCTGAATATAAAATGTGAGCTTCTTAAACGTGCTGAGCATGGAGAAGGGAACTGTAGTGAAGTAGGCTCCTGACAGCTGCTGCTCTAGATGATGGGATGACAGAAGGATAGATAGATGTGATACAGTGCCTGTGGTCCGTGTTGTGGACCAATTCATGATGCTAAAGGGACAGATGGTTGAGACTGCACCAGTCCAGGATCACAGCTTTTCTTTTCTCTTCTGCCAATATGTAAGTTCCAGTTTCTCATATATTTCAAGGTAGAAGGGACAAGCCTTCATAATAACTAAGACTGAATAGCCTGTCATTCAGAAGAGAGGGGACTCTGCGAAGATTAAATATAATTAGAAGAAATAAAAAGAGACATTTCTTACACTTAAAATTTGGAGCTATAACTATTATACTTATATATAACTTGTAGGAACAGAGAACAAGGAATAATTAGCAAGGAATGTGGGAATGGAGAGGAGGCTACAGAGAGACCGGCATTTCCATATGTAACTTCTGTATCATATCCTAAAATCGCCAGTTGTTTGTCTTAACTCCCAGGGTATTAGCACTAGTACTCTTCCAAATCCTGAGTCATAGTTCACAAGATTGCCTAGTTACTTATAGCTAGTATCTTTATTTGAGAAAAATATATACTTTCTTATGGAGAAAAATAATGAGTTCCTTGTGGTAGCTTGGGAAGTCTATTTCAATTTCTTTTTCTAGAAGTGAGATTGGAACAGATGACCCCATGAGGTCCTGTTGAGCTTAAGAGCAGAGGAAAATTTCCCGAGATCTACATTGCATAATTATGAGCAATTTTTCTGGCAACCTTTATGGCATTGCATAGAATTAGCCATCAAAAGTTACATTCACAGCCTTCACAGTTACGGGAACTTACCAGTAGTATGAGGCTCAGATAAAAGTAGTTTACTCTTTCTTTTATTCATCAGAAACCAATCTGAGCCACCTCACAGACATACTTGAAACTTGTTATGTGATATTTTACTATCACCCCAACTTGTTCATCCTTAATATTCTTTCAGTCTCAAGAGTATGTGTTGACATTCCCCTTGTAACTTTCTCATTTAACTTTTAATGGAGTTTGCCCACTGAACCAGTCTGGGATCCTCCGCTCCCAGAAACAGAAACTTACATTTAGTGAATCTAAACAAAATGAAATCTGTCATAAGGATATTAGGGGCTCACTGAAGTGACGAAAGGTTAAAGAAGCAGGGCAGAAAGTCCCAATGGTCAGGACACAATCACAGAAACAGAACGGACACCAGATATTTCAGTCTTTTTGTTCCTCTAAGTTTCAGAACCCAGGGGAAAAAAAACTCTAACTGACATAATTTGGTCACATGCTCACCTTTTGGTTAGAACAAAGCCCCTCCAATTGTTGACTTTCAGACTGATTGTAATGCATCAGGGTTATTTCTTCAAAAGGGAAGTCAAGGTGTAGACTGATAAGAAAAATTGTTAGTAGCCAAATAAAAGAAAATAACTATGCAGCGTGTATCTTTACAGCCCGGGCTGACAGCCAGCTTCCAGTCTTCCTGCACTGCATTCATCCCCAGGCCTGCTGCCTGCCATACCCTTCTCAGCCCACTGCTCTGGGGATTCTTCAGACTTGGCACAATCCTCAAGCTACAGATTTTTCCCATCGTGTTCTACACTCTACATCATAGGATTGTTGTAATAATAAAACAAGAAAATGCAAGCCAAAGACATAAAACAGGGTGTCTTGAACTCTAAAATAACAATAAATATTATATACCCTCTGAAAACTATTAACTAAAATGTATTATTTTCTTGCGGCCTTCTAGGCTCTAAATTTCGCTAGAAAGACCTGTGTGGTTCCAGTGGAGGCAATCTGCAGGATTGGGGAAGTCTTCCCTCTCTAAATAAAGGTCTTATGGTTACTTCTACCGCTCAGGCCCTGTCTTACCAGAGACTAATCCTGTGAGTTTCTTCTTGGGGCAAGAGTGCTTGTCTCTGAGTTAGGTCAAAAGAGAAACTGATTCTGGGATCTGTGAGTCTATGTCAAAGCCAGATTACTTAGGAATCAAAAAAAGTTTAGAAAAAAATTTAAGGCATGAGACAGTTACTTTGGAAGGACTAGTTAATAGTTTGAGCTGGGCACCACTTAGCTGCCTTCACAGTCAATTTCCCGTCATGGTTAGCACAAATATTGCTCTTAGCCACAGTCTTGGTTCATGTCCTTCTGCTATACGGCTGTAGGTGGAATGAACAATGTCCTTTGTTCATCAGCCCCATTTCTATGACATTCCTAAACAGTACTACACTTAAATGAGACTCTCCCAACTCGATAACTTGATTGCCTAAGAATTATCCTTAGTCTCTGGCTTCAAATACAGAGCAACCATGGCTTCCAAGTGAGCTTCCATAAACCATAATAGACTAGAGGTCTCCATGAGTTGCAGGTAAGTCAGCATTATGAGAAGGCTAGGAATGGTGGGTCCGGAGACCACCATTACTAGTTAGTTTTAGTAAAAACAACAACAAAAACAAACAAACAAAAAACAGCATTAGTGTTAGAATGAGAAACCAAACAATGAGCGAAACACTAAAAACCACTATAGGACTCTTAAATAAATTTAGGTTGATCAATCTCCCAGCCACCCCTCAGAATTCTGCTTTTCTTAAAAACAAATTTTTACGAATAGTTTATTTCAAGTATTGCTCCCACTTAGTCACCTTCAATTTATTTTTGAAAAGCTTCAATTGATTTCCCCCCCTCAAGACTGCAAGACACCATCAAAATTGCTTTTGTAAGAGCAACCGTAACTTTCACGTTCAAAGTCACTTGATTCTTCTCTGTGCCCTTCCAATTTCTCATCCCTATCCTCATCCAATGTCTCTTCTTAGCTGCATTTCACAGAACGGAATACTCTGACCTTAAAGTGATCCCGTACCTTTTTTGCCATTCTTCCTCACTCACCTTAATAAACTTGTTCTTTCCCACTTTAAATTCTGGGGTCCTGGGTTTGAGGCTAGGTCCTCTTCTCTTTGCTTTAATCGTTTCATACATTTTGAAAGGTTTAAAATATCACAAATACATGGACCACAACAAGAAGGATATTTTTATCTCAAACCTGCCTCTGTGTGCCATAGTTTCTTATTAAACTACTTAATTTCTTTATTTGGAAGTCACCCCTGCATCTCAAATTAAGTGGTCCTAAACAGATATCTTATTTTTCCTATTTTCTTCCTCAGGCTTATTCTGTTTCTAGTCTTTCCCATGTAATTAAATGCCATCTACAAGCATTCTGTTGCTTAAGTCAGAAACCTAGAAACACCCCGGTTTTTCCTTTATCCTGCACCCCAATCCACTACATCTTTTTCCTTCACTCCCACTCTACTAAGTCCTGTCCATTTTACTTACAAAGATATTTTAATTACAATCATTTCTCTTAATTGCTACTGCCAATACTTTAATGCATTCTCATTTCTTGCCTGATACATTTTGTAAAAAGTAATATTCTTCAAGACACATACAAATCACTTTTTCATTAGTAAGTCTTGGGGAAAAATTGAAGAGTTGTCTTCTGTCCCACTCAAGCCCTGATCCTTTCCTTTCTTTTGCTACCTTCTTTCAATCAGCAATTTTTTTTCCCTCCCAGATTCCTAGAGCCTCTGGCTTTCTCAATTGATCTCCAATAACGATGACTTGCCACTCTGGTTCTCCCCAAATCCCAGTGGTGCCCCATACCCTATTCATAGTCTGCCTCTCATGTTGAGTTGAGAAAGGACCATCCCATTCTTCTGAAACAACTTTTCATTTTTTATGAACCAGCAACCTAAGACTCACAAAGGCAAAGGTATTTCCATAAAGACAGATGACTTGGATAAGTCATCACATTTATGGTCCTTTGTAGAGTTCTGTTAAAAGGATGGAAAAACAAGATTAACTGTCTTTTTATATAGATATTTTGATACAATGCATGTGAAATTTAATAATGAATATATTTATAAAGATTCAGATATTCAAAATTTGATAGAATAGAAATAACATATTGAGATCTTCTGGTTCAAAGTACATGCTTTATAGAGGAAGTAATTTAGCCTTAAAGTCTATTGGGCTCAGAGTCCCACAGGAAGTCAGTGACATTGTGGGACTTGACTTCAGATCTCCTGAAGCTACTGCTCTTTCCAAAATACCTCACTGTCTCCATTGCAATGAATTGTTCTAAAACTACTGGCAGTGTAATAGAGAAAAAAATATTTCATAATAATATTTAGTGTTTACTTCAGCAGTTGTGGCATGTTCTAAACACATTA
Organism: Sapajus apella; assembly: GCF_009761245.1. Taxonomy (NCBI): domain Eukaryota; kingdom Metazoa; phylum Chordata; class Mammalia; order Primates; family Cebidae; genus Sapajus; species Sapajus apella. The sequence continues at coordinate 54,998,054 of NW_022436944.1, read as the reverse complement.
TATATGTACATTATTTTCTCTCTAGGCTTTTATTTTATTTTTAATTATTTAAAAAATTGATAAAATTGTCTATGTTTATATAATATGTTTGAAATATATCTATATATAATGGAATGGCTAAATTAAGCTAATTAACATACACGTTACTTCATTGTGTTAACTTAATTCATGCAAAAAAAATATAAGTTAAATCAGTATCCATATGTTATAGGCAAGGAAACAGATCCTGGTTGTTTAGTACATTGCCCAGAGGCAACATATGGTATTGACATTGTGAGTATTCTTAACTTATGGCAATAGAGTTGTTTGCATCAGTACAGTAAGAATCCATTTTCTTTTGCAACAAGATGCAATTGGAGAAACTGTTTTACCAAGGCTTTGACTGGAAGGGTGTGCTTCCCTTTAAGGAGTCAAGCTTAACTTGCAGAGCTGATAAAAGCCCCTAGAGGGGGGGAAAAAAAAAAAAAAAAAAAACAACTGGCCCCACAACCTTATCTACACAGTCCTTGTTCAAGGTTCTTGTCCTGTAGTAGTAAAGAATGTCACTTTCTAACAGGCCTAGGAACTCCAAGTTAATTTTTGGACCTTAAGAGGAGACAATCACGTAACTCACAAGTATTTGACGTTAGAAACCCAACTCGTGGCTGCGCTCGGCATTAAAGGTCTTATCTGAGATTCCTTGTAGAACAGCATTTCATCAATGCCAATCTAAAAGGCTTATGGAGAAAGAGCTATTCTTGCTGCACTTTATGTAAATAATCAGGCCAAGTGTAAGACTAAAGTCAACATATTGTGGAAACAACTCAGTCCTACTATGATTTTTTTTTTTTTTTAAGAAAAATGAGGACTGGAGACAGAGAAATTAGGTTTCAAAACTTATGATACATTTGTCATTAAATTCTAAACTTGTGAGTTGTTTTTAAGTTTTTGCCTACATTTTAGAGTAACCCTGCTTGTTCCTGTTAACCAAGCAGCAATCTCTGGCTGCAGCTTAGACAGACCAAAAGGGATGGATAATGTAGAAATATGGATCAATATTCTAGTTCTGAGCAATTATCCTGCAAATCCTGTCAGGTGATGAGAATAAATAAGAGTGTCCGTCACCCAAAGGCTTTCTTTTTTATTATTTATTATTATTATTATTTTAGTACTACTCAATGGTCATGCTTTATTTAGAAAGCCATCAATTGGTATATTTTTTGCTTAATGTGCTATTTTATCTTTATAACAAGAAATGATGATTTCCTCAAAAGTTAATCCGCTTTCTTATTTATTTATTTAATAGGTACAGTCTCTAGTTTTTATTTTCTGAAAAAGTCTCACATTCCCTTTAATTTTTACATTTTAAAAAAGGTATAATTTACATATAGAAAAACTCATGCTTTCTTTTTCTGGTAAGATTTTATTTATATATATATATATTTTTTTAATTATACTTTAAATTCTGGGTTACATGTGCAGAACATGCAGGATTGTTGCATAGGAATCTACATGACAATGTGGTTTGCTGCCTCCATCCCCCCCATTATCTATAGCTGGCACTTCTCCCCATGTTATCCCTCCCCAACCTCCCCACCCCCAGCTGTCCCTCCCCTTTTCCCCCCCAACAGACCCCAGTGTGTGATGCTGTCCTCCCTGTGTCCATGTATTCTCATTGTTCAACACCCATTTATGAGTGAGAACATGCTGTGTTTGATTTTCTGTTCTTGTGTCAGTTTGCTGAGAATGATGGTTTCCAGATTCATCCATGTCCCTACAAAGGACACAAACTCATTGTTTTTCATGGCTGCATAGTATTCCATGGTGTGTATGTGCCACATTTTCCCTGTCCAGTCTATCATCGATGGGCTTTTGGGTTGGTTCCAGGTCTTTGCTGAGGCTTTCTTTTTAAGAAAGTTATAACGAGGAAGCTAACCAAAGCCAAGTACCATGCACCCAAATCTTAGCAAGCGTAACTATAGCCACCAATTATCTTGGTATGTCACAAGACAGCCTTTTCTCTCCCTTAGGGGAGGACTCATCTCCACAGCTTCTCCTTAGCATTCAGCTTATGATAAGGAGTCTATGCAATCCCCCAAAGACACGTCTTAGTCCCAAACTCAATTCCACATTTTGAGTCAAAGCCTTAGGAAAGAAAGTTGGATCTAAGGGATCCAGAGGCAGACAATAACAGTTTAAAAGGCACAGTGCAGGTAAGCATGGCTAATTCCTGATGATTAAGCCAAGCCTCGAGTTTCATAGATAAAGGTCATTTTAGTATCCATGGCATAAATGAGGTTTATGGAGCTCCAAGGCTACTAAGAGTGCGAGTTGGGGGTAGAGGCATAGGGGAGAGTGGATAATTCCTATTCTCTAGGCCTTCCCTGTTTCATGGGTGCAAGCCACTTTGGCACCCATGGGCAGTACCCTGTCATGGTACTTGCAGATACAAGGACAGAGAAAAATAATAGGAACACCTAACTTTCCCTCCCTCATGTATCCCAAGTATCTGCTAGGAAAGGAAGGGAATTACTTATGTTTGCTTCCCTCTTTCTAGAAAGTAGCCTTCCGTCTTCAGTCTGTACCCCTTTCAAATACATCCTGAACCCCTGAGACTCCTTTGAAAAAAATGCCTTCTTTTTTCCTTTCTTCTCCTCTGTCCTCTCTTTGCTGATAGGAAATTGTGTCTCCATACTATGGGACACTCCCCTTGGATGCATCCTCTAAACCGGAAAAAGTTAATTTCCCAAACCTTAAACTGGTTGGCTTAGGACTGAGCTCAGGGGAAGGGAACCCAGAAGCCTGACATGCTGGAGAGAGGGTAAGGTTTTTTTGGTTTTGGTTGTTGTTGTTTGTTTGTTTGTTTTTAATCAGTCCAGCCCTCTTTCAGAGCAGACTGGTAAGAGGTCTCAGGATTTGCGAGTTGTCCTTACACCCCCACCTCTTGCTTTGTTTTGATGTTCGTTTTCTAATAACTCAATTTGTCTCTTCTCAACTTCAGGCTGTCAAACTCCAAATGGAGTTTGGTCATACAACTGGAGCCTTGGATGATGGCCCCTTCTGCTGGGGACCTTTAGATAGGCCTCTGAGGGAGCTCTAACTGCCATTTCCCCAAAACAACACCCCCTGTCAGCAGGAAGCAGTTAAGATGGGTCTTTGTCCTTATCCTTGTCCTTGTTCTTAAGGCAGTTAGATATACGTCTTTAGATGAGGGAATGAGACAGCCAAGTAAAAAGGGCTTGCTGGAAAACCTCTGACCAGCTTCCTTCTTGCCCTGCTGAAAGTTTTTCTCTTTTTTCTGTTTTTAAACAATAAATTCCATTTGTCTCATCCTTCTATGTTTCCGTGAGCCTAATCCTTCCTCGTCGTGTGACAAGAACCCAGTTTTTAGCTGAACTGAGAAAGTCCTGCAACAACATTACTGGCCAAATTATGATTATGAAGCCAATCAATGAGGCTGCATTTTCAAGTACTACTCCACAGATCACTAGGAACTGATGTCCATGGAGGACTTGTGCTGCTCCTGGCATGGTGGATCACTCTTTACCTGCATTATGTTAACAATCCAGATGCAGCCCAGATGTTACCTGGAGGATCTCCATCATTAGTGAGAAACTTCTGAATGCCTATAGTAGGAAGCTCCCAATTCCTCTGGAGCTTCTGGTAGATTTTTACATGTTGTTTACTATTCATCCCTCCAAAGACACCTTCTCAAGCATTCATTCACCAGAGTCTCATGAATTGAAGTCTTTATTTGGAGTAGCTCTTTACTGTAATTTCTGGATACTGGGCATGAAGATGTCATATTGTAGTACAACCAGTGAACAGATTAAGACGGATTATTATTAGCAGCTGTTTTCTTAATAAGGCGTTGAGATATTTTCCCTGGCTGAAAACCTAGAGGGGCCCCACTTTACTCATCCTACTGGGTTACTTCTCTCCATTCCTGAAAACTTGCAAATTATAATTTATCATGTAGGTCAATTTAGTTCTCTATTTCACAGATTTTCTTTCTAACCATGCCTTGAAGCCTATATTGTCACAGCCAAATGTCTCTCATTGTGTTTTGCTACACAGAAGGTTGCTTGCTCCAGAGAGAAATAACACCACTCCCTAAGGAGAAGAAGCTGCTGTAGTCATGGTTATAAATAACAACGTTTTGTGCTGCCCATCTCTCTCCTTTCTTTTATTCTTATACTAGTTTTATCAAGTAGAGATGGTTAGCTACATTTTAGCAGAGGGAGATGGAAGTTTAGAGAATTTAAGTGACTTTTCCTGGATCCGTTTTTTAGAAAATCAAGGAGCAGGGATTCGATGTCAGGATTCTTTTTCTTCCAAATCCTACGCTTTAAAAACTAGCTTATGCCTCTCTGCTCTTCTTCATTAGCAATTTTAGATCAAAATTTCTGCACCAGCTATAGTAACCTGTACATGTTCACACACTTTTTCCATGTTCTATTTATTTTCCATGTAAATGTATATATAACCTTTCCCAAATTATTTTTGCAGCAAAATGATTCAACAGTCAAGTTGTAAACTTAAAATGATTAAGTTGAATTCATGTCTGCAGAATCACTGATTTTAAAAATTATCATTTTTAAGGTAGCAGTTAAAAAACAATCTTTCTAATTTTTATGTAAACAATTCTCCAGCTGCTTGATTCAGCTTTATAATTTTTATAATTCAAAGTTGAGATGTGAAATTTTTGTTGCAAAAATAAAAATAGAAACAAATAATACAAGAGTGGTTCACCCCCACCCACAGTCAAACCCACTCTGTGCCCCAGAGTTAATTCTCTTGTCTGTTTGACGTGTTGCCTTCCATGTTCCTCCTGAGAGCTTTTAAAACAGGCATTTACACACACACAGTCACACACATATACAGGTTATATTATGTGGTTGAAAGCACTAATTTTGCTATTTTTACATGACCGGGATCACAGTCAGAAATGCTTTGCTTTTTAAAAAAAATCAACACTATGCCATGGAGACACTTCCTTATCATTTTATACAAAATTTTCTTCCACCATCATCTTTTTCAACCTTATAGCAAGGAGCCTCCTATCACTTCTCCAAGCTGCCAACATGATCTTTAAAAGCATGCATATGATGGTTACTTTCTTGTTGAAAACTTTTCATTGATTTCCCAATGAAACAGAAAATTCAGACTTCTTTACTGTCTGTGGCTTCCAAGGCTCTACATGATCTGCACTTTTCCTTCTCATGAGTTTCTCTCTCACTATTCTACCATTCTGGCCTCCTTGCTCTTACTCAGGAATTTCTTTTAGCTTGCTATTCATTCTTATTGGAATTATATTCCCCAACCTCACTCCACCCTGCTTAAATGCTCATGGCTCTGAAAGACTTTCCCTGGACAACAAACTTATATCTCCTCCATCTCCTCATCTTGTTTTAACGTGTTTGAAGTTATTGCCCATTAACTGCAATTGAACTACTTTAATTTTAATTAATTTTGTTTGCCTGTTTCTTGTCTGCCTCTCTCATTTTCATGTCAGCTCTAAAAGGGCATGAATCTGTTTTATTTATTTATTTTTTAATTCACCACCATACCCCCAGAGGCCAGGACTGTGTGTGTACATTTTTGAATGAAGGATTGCCTGAATGATTCAGTCTCAATCTTTAGAACTGCTCTGTAACATTCCACTGAATAGCTACACCTTACTAACAATTTCCCCCTTTTACCCTATTTATTTGTTTATTTATTTCTTATGCAATTACAGGCAATACCGCAGTGAACCTTAAGAGAGTGGTTACATCTGGAGATAGGAAAGGGCTAGGTGATTGCAAGGGGGCATTATGTAAAAGAGCTTCTGTGGTACCTTGCAAGTTCTATTCTTTTAACTGAGTGGTGGTTATAAGTATGTTTGCTTCATAAGAAGTTATTTCATTTGTTATGGTGGCTTTCTGTATCTGAATTTTATTTTATAATAAGGCAAGAGAGAGAGGAGACAGAAAGAGAGGAAGAGACAGCGATGGCTTCTGAGTCACATAGTTGATTCCAGCCCAAACTTTGCACCCATGGGGCATGGAAGAGGTCAGCCCAGAGAACATGGATCCTTAATTTACCTGTCCACTGGTGTTAAGTTGCTGCCATCATCTGTTTATTTCTCTTGAAAGAACCATTTACCAAGTGGAACACTCATTTGGGATTCTCTCCACTTGATGAGTGAACCTGTCAGTCAAAGAACCTGGGAATTCTGGGTCTGATTTGCTTACAATAGCTGAGAAAATCAGTTCCTGAGATAAAGCAGATTATAAAAAGAGAGGATCAGCAACATCTAAATACCAGATTTAAAAGTAAAATAAAATAAAAAACAAGTCCTGGCAGCCACTTCAGGGTATTCTCCATCGTATCTGCTCTGCTCAAGTTTTTAAAAATTTAAACAAAGTTTCTATCAGTTCACTGATGTAATTCTACCTATATTCATTTATTGCAACTCATTCCACTTAATCTGCTGATGATCGCTTTCTTCCTCTTGGGTTGTTATCATTTGGGTTTCAGGATTTATACTAATATGAAAACTTACATCCGGGGAAATAAATAGTCTTTTAGTAAAGTCTCCTTGGGTCCTACCTCTCAAACCTCCAGTTTAAAAATTCAGAAACTAAGTGAAGTAACATGAAAGAAAGAAGAAAACATATTGATGAACTGTAAGCACAAATCCAATAAATATCATTCGAGTATTTAGGAAAATTATTTTATGCCTATAATTAAACAGTATGACAATACCTTGTTTCATAAAAGTAAATCTTTTTAATCAAACCAATCGGGGAAAGAATTCAACAATTCTAGATAAAGGAAAAAAATATATCTTTCACCTACAGGGAAATGCATTAACTACAAAAAGAACAAAATTCGTTGATCTTGGGCCGAATTTTGTCAAATTCTTAGCAGAATGTTTTGTACTTAGGTCAAAGTCATAATAGGATAATACCAAAATTTCGCTTTATTGCTTTGGGTAACTCACTTTTTCCTTACTTGAAATGAGTCACTTCTAACATTCTAACTATTATATATATTAGACCTCTAATATTCTATTTCTACAATTCTTGAATAAATATCTACTTTCTGGAGCTATGTGAAAAAGTTTAGAAAACAAATCCTTGACATAGTCTTATTTTTCAATTTATTTTTGTTGGAATGTTTCCAGCCCAGTGAAAGTACATTTACCCAGACCAGACTTATGTCCTAGTTCCAGAAGCAAAGATTTAGTCTGTTATTACGAATCAACCCCTTCTTTCCAATGTTTTTAAGTGGACAGAAAATGTAATTGCACCTCTTGATGTTATTGTTATTTATTGATTTATATCTCATTCTTCACAAGATTAAAAGAACTGTAGAATTTCAAGCAACTCTTTTTCCTCCTAAGACTTTCTTATTATTTCTCCAGCAGTAGCTGGTTACAAAGGTTAAGTATGTATAGCTTTGTGTTCCTTTTGATGTGAGAATCAATCCACTATCATCCACAGAACTGGGCTTAGGGGAAGCTGAAATTCAAAATCCAGGCATACATTCTAAAGTGAAATATTTCCTCAAGTTGTCATTTATGTGATGGGTACTCTGCTGAGGATTAAAATTAGGGCAGGACTTTATTGCTAGCACAAGTGACTCTTGTAATAGAAAATAATTTTCATTTTTAAAACAAATCCACTATGGATGTACATTGCAGACCTGTGTTATCTTTTCTTAGACTGTGAGCTCCTCAAGGGCAAGGACTATGACTTATTCGTGTTTGGGTTCTCAAAGAGTTTTGTTCCTGACACACGTCTGCATCGTAAATGCTTTTTGAACTGATTGCTCATGATTTCTTTCTCGATATGGAATCATGTTGATGTACAATAAGCAAATGGCCTGGTGAATCTGCAAATTTAATTTTTTTCATTCATTCATTCAACATATGTTTATATTCTTCATATGTGTAAGATACTGTCCTAAGTAAAATATATGTATATATGTTGATGTGCTTGTTTATGTGTATACATCTGGGGATTATGGGTATGAGCCACCACACCTGGCCAAATTCTATGTTTTTATTTCATTGGTTTGGGTAACCCCAATATAGGTGCAGAGGAAGGAGAGCTAAGCAGAATCCTGGCACAATTAATTCCTGAAGAATATCTCAGTTTATAGTGTTACTACTCAGTTATTTCCTTTTATATAATCCTTTATATATAATCATATATTAGCTTATAGAATTAGGGCCTGAAGAATATCTCAATTTTTAGTGTTACTACTCAGTTATTTCCTTTTATATAATCCTTTATATATAATCATATATTAGTTTATAGAATTAGGGCTTGAAGAATATCTCAGTTTATAGTGTTACTACTCAGTTATTTCCCTTTATGTAATCCTCTATATATAATCATATATTAGTTCATGAGTGCCTAAAGAATATCTTACTACTCAGTTATTTCCACATATATATATATATATATATAAAACTATATTTTAGTTCATAATCAGAGGAATGCCTAGAGTAGACATGGTACAGAGCATGAATTAAGGAGTTAGCAGCTTATAATCAGAGGAATATCTGGAGCAGACACGGTGCAGAGCATGATTAAAGGGGAAAACAGTTATACCAGGACAAGAATCCATGGCCCAGGTGGCAGCGTTCAGTATCGTAAAGATACCCACTGTATGGCAGGGTTGGAGTGAGAGCCAGTCCTTCTGATAAGGGAGTTGTAGGACCTTGCTCCAGTTCTTATAGAAGGCTGCCCTCAGAGCGGCATCCCTTGGGCATCCGAGGGCTCAAAACCCCTCCAGATAATCGCACCTTGGTGACTGTGAACTTTATCAGCTCTTGCTACTGTGCTAGCTCAAAAAGCATCCTCCTATAGAACTCATTGGAAGCTGCCAGCAGGTGGTGGTAGACCCTGACAGCTCTGTCACTGCTGTGTGACTTAAGCATCCTCCTATAGACCTTCTTAGGAGTGGCATGCCCATAGATAGAAGTATTGCACACTGCACCCTCTTCACTGCGCACAACCCACCTCCATGCCTCGGTGACCTAATAGGGGTGGACCCCTTACTGCACAAGCCCCACCTCCTTGCCTTGATGACCTCATGGGGGTGGACCCCTTGCTGTGCACTGTCCACCTCCTAGTCTAGGTGACCTAATGGGGGTGGACCCCTTGTTTTATTGCTCACGACCCTATCACTATCCTTAAAGATTACTTCACTCACTACCCTGCCCCCTAACCTATACACAGTAAATACAGACATTTCTGGACATTCAGGGCCTCACCTGTCCCTGCTTACAGGTGTCATGGCCCCTCTGAGCCCAGCTGCGTTTTCCTTATACTTCTGTGTCCTGTCTCTTTAATTCTCCAATCCTGCACCTCAGCACAGCATAATGGACACCCCACGGCTCTGTGGGGCCCTTAGCCCTACACATAGGATGATAGGCTATGACATCAGGAAAATTTTCAAAGAACAATATACAGATGCCTATTTTCGAAATACTTACACATCTGAGAATGTGTTTTGTTGCCTTCCCTATTGCTAGAGCTTTGCAGTGAAGTCATTTCTCCTCAAAACCCTGTAGGTATCATATCATTAGAAGTACTTTCAGTTATGTGGATACACACACACCCATCAATGTATATAATAGGTTGTATCTTATTTCTACATGTGTGTGATATGTATACACATGAAGAAATAAGATACAATTTAGTATTAAGTACAAAAATATGACAGATAATTACAATAAAATAACAAGAAAAATATATAAAAAAGAACCAACATTGCAATAACAATTTTGAGGGGATGTTACTGGAAGAAAAGTAAAATTTTCAATAGCAATGGTGGACTTCAATAATACAGGCTATAAATTTCTACATTTGATATCCATGCAGACAGGCTTCTAGATGTAACACTGGAGAGAGGTGAGGGCCGCAGACAGCTTGGGAAGATAGGAATACATTTTGGAGTATTATCACTAATCGAGAATGTAACAAGAGGAAGAGTGGACGTCTTTGGGAAACATCCAGAGGGAAAGAAGAATGTCCAGGCAGGAAGCTCAAAGAAAAATGGGAAGACCACAATATGAATGAAGTCAAAAGAGAAAAAATTATCAAATAAGGAGTCAGCAGTGGGAAATACTGAAGGCTTGTGAACAGAGATTATTGAATCTGGTGATCGGTGGTAATCATGACTTTAAGGTCAGTGTTCGCCAATTTCTGGGGATGGAAACACAGCTCACATAGCATTGTAATGAATGGCACTATAACTTTTCTTTGATGATCAACAAGATGTTGGGTCAGAATTCTTGGATAGTTTTGTGGATATCAGCTATAAGTAACTAGCACATAGAAGTTATAGGGAATTGTTAGAAATTTGTATTTGTCTTTGAATTTATTAGGTCAAATTTTATATGATAGTGTCTAGGACAATTACAATTTAATAGTTACTCTTATAATTAACATTTATCTTCTTCACTAAAATGGAAGCTTCATGAGAGCAGGTCGTACGTTGATTTGTTCAACATTGTATTTCTGATGTAGCTGTGCCTGCCAAGTATGTTGTAGCACCTAATAAAATGTGCAGAATGATGAGCACATTCTATGTTTCCTTGTTTTCAATCTGCTTGATGAATAAGTTTTTTAAACATGCCTACTATAGGTTCCCCATTCTTGAATTCTATTTTTTTGTTTTTTTGAGATAGTGTCTCACTCTGTTACCTAGGCTGAAATGCAGTGGCGTGACATTGGCTCACTGCAACCTCTACCTCTTGGGCTCAAGCTATTCTCGTGCCTCAGCCTCCCAAGTAGCTAGGATTACAGGTGTGTGCCACCACACCTGGCTAATTTTTGTATTCTTAGTGGAGGCAGGGTTTTGCTATGTTGGCCAGGCTCCTCTCAAACTCCTGGTGATCTGCCTGCCTCAGCCTCTCAAAGTGCTGGGATTATAGGCGTGAGCCACAGTGCCTAGCAAAATTCTAATTTTTTTTTTATTTCATAGGATAATAGGTTATGATATTAGGAAAATTTTCAAAGAATAATATACCGATGCTATATTTTCTAAATACTTTTACATCTGAGAATGTCTTTTGTTGCCATCCTTATTGTTGGAGCTTTGCTGTGAAATCATTTCCCCTCAAAACCCAGAAGGTATCATATCATAAGAATTACTTTCAGTTATAAAGGAAGTTGATACAGCAGTACAATTTCACTTTAAAATTAACATATGCTCTTTTATTAAATGAAATAAGAAAGTAAACTAAATAAATTCCTTACATCTCAGGTCAAGTTCTTGGGAACCAGCACTTAAGATCTTTATGCAAGCAATGTATTAAGGAGTGCTACCATGAGAAACATGTTAGAGAGTTAGGGAGAAGTGCAGGAAGCACAGTAAAGCAATCAATGGTGCAATCTCGGTCAGAGTTCCATGAGGAATAGCTGCAGCCCTATCCCATAGGAGAACTAAGTGTAGGGTATGCATTAGTTATCCTGACACAATGCAAGGAAATTGTGCTTTCATACACCTGCAGCAGCAGTCATTGACTAGGGGCCAGCTCGGGGAAATGAAATCCCCAGGCATTTCTAAATCTCCATGCATTTAGGCAAAACAGGCTATAGCAGCCTGATGGCAGTCCACTGACAAGGAGTCACAGGTGCTGGTTTTCAGGAGTGAAGGCACAACCAATCTGGAGGATGCACTAAAGTGATCAAAACCTGGCCCAACGGGAACTGGGTGCAGCACTAGCAATGTCTGCTACACACCCCAAACCATAACCCTAGGAGTTACCATCCTACAGAACACACAACTATATATTCCCACAGCTATCCATCTATTTTATTAAGTATAGAATTACACAGTTCAAATTGTTAAAAGAAGGCTACTTCAAAGTAGTTGGTAGTATGATTGACGAGTCCAACGGCACATTGCTTTGAATAACAAGATTAAACCCCAAGAGTTTCTCTGATGCTGGTGTGACTCCATGGACTGTCAAAGAAGCTTGGCTTACCTAGTGAGCATACAGAGATGCCCCCTTTGCAAGGAGCCATTAGTGTGGTAAGATGGAAGAGAGGCTATGTGTGGTAAGAGGCAACACTGCTCTTAATCCTGGGGGGAGGGAGAGACATAAGCCTAAAGGATGCCACATAATTCACTTTCAGCTCCTCCCTCATGCTAATTGTTATTCAAATAACATTGCCTCAATTCAAAAAGTGAGGCTGAAACTGAAATGTCCACAAAGGGGAAGATGAAGGGAAGCAGAATCTTCCTGCAGAACTAGAGAAAAATTTCTCATTTCACACACTGTATCTGTTGGGAGACAGGGCTGAGGCACACAAATTGAACATGAGGGAATTCACCCAGATTCCTTACACAAAATGGTTTGGTCCATTCATACGGGTCCATTATATTTTAAAGCTAGCTATTTCTTCTGATCCACAAGGTCTTGGAGGTTTACTCTCTATAGACATGGAGCCATAGAAAACCCGGACTCATGGAGAACGGGTTTTTAATGGAATCCTAACAGAATCAAAGTTGTGTTGTGCACTGCTGTGGAAAACAGAGGTATGAGAGATGGACTTTCAGAAATTTAGCAAAATGATATGGGAAATAATACTATCTGAAGGTTTTTCACAGATAAATATGTATAAGCATTCATATGTTGTTTACAGTGTTTCATAATATATTCACCAATTCATGTCACTGGCTATTTATTTTTAAGAGTCCAAGATTACAAGCATGATTATTATAGCCAGAACGTATGTAAAAACTGTTCATTATTTACAATAATATCCAGCCCTTATCATTTTCTTAGAATACATTTTCTTAGGATATCATTTGCTTAGGATAGAATGACCATGTTAAAATATATACACATTATTAAAAGAATTTTTTAAATCCTGAAAATTGTTTTTTAGTAATTTTATTCAATATAGACTCTACCCTTCAGAGTACTCCAATGTGTAAAATAGATTCCCTTAAAAAAAAAAACAACTTTATAATGTAAAACAATGGCATAGAATGTTCTTAACTTAGAGCTAAAATTGAACATTTTTATGTTTTCATTTCTTTTCTTTCACAAACATTGTATGTCTTTTCTCTATTTTCTTACTGTGATTTTTATTTCTCAATACAATGTATTAATGACCTTAAACATCTTGTTGTACATGCTGGGCATTTTTAGTAGTTTGCTATATGTTTTTTAGTTTCATCAAACTAGTGTTTTATGACAAGAAAATTAAGTTTAATTTTATCAAATTATTATAAGATCATAACTTAAAAAAGTAAAAAAGAAAATAGCGCATGGCTCAGAAGTTTAAAAAGTATCTTATTTTACTCTTTCCTCCCACTCTTACAATTTCTTCTAAAATCTTAGTGATTTATTCTGGTATTTTTTCAATATTTCTAAACAGATTCTTATGGTACTATTTCATGACTTTTAGTGTTTTACAAGATATAGTGATGTTCTAATTTGGATATTGAGAATTCTTTTTTTTTTTAATGTTTTTCTCAAATTTCTCTATACTTTCTTTTCATCCTTTCAACATAGTTATATAAAAACAGTTCTGTTAAATTAATAATCGGTATTTGTAATATTTTGACTTTACATATTTTTCACAGCTAAGGCTCAACAAATCTATAATGACATTTCCTTTCTTATAACTTATGTTTTGACACAATTAACAATTGCTTCATTTTTTACTGGCTTCTTACATGACTTCACATGTTACTAACTTGCTCCAAATTCTTTTCCAGAGAGTCTCAATATCAGCTGATCACTCAGTTCCCTTTCCTGTTCCCCTCAGTTCCACCCCCAGCTATCTCTCTGATAATCTTATCCTCTTGCTTCAGTCCAAACAAGTTACTCCCTGGGCCTGTTACTTTATTGTCCTTCTGGGTCAATTTTATTCTAGAAATTTTCTATCTTATCATTGTTGCTCTTTTTGGTTTAACCTTTGGTTTAATCGCTTACTATGGTGGAGCACATCATCTCAAGAGTGGACTCCTGTATATTTTCTTCACTTTGTCAATTGCTTTCCTAGTTTATAATTTTTATTTCCTTATTTTATTTACTAGTTTAAATTATTTTTTAATTACATTTTGAAAAGTTAAATATTTTTCTCATGAATTTTTTGAGAAAATATCTCTTCTACTTTAAACAGTTTGGCCATATGGATATGCAATTCTACAGTAACACTTTTTTTCTCAGATTTGGTAAACACTGTAAAATTGTTTTCAGGCACCCAATGTTTATCATAAGAAGTATGGTGTATCATGATTCTCTTCTTCTTTCATGTAGCCAGTTATTTTTCTTTCTTGGAACTTTAAAACTTTGTCTTTAGTTCAAATGTTCTGAAATTGTTCAATGGCATGTCTTGTTACTAGTTGTTTTTATTTATAGTGCATAAAACCTTATGGGGGTTTTCAATCTGAAAATGCTGCTGTATTAAAATTATACTAAATTTATCCTATCTTCCTTTTTCTTAATTATGATTTTTTTTTAGTTTTTAAAGGTTTTTTTTTATTAGAAATAATTTACTTGGGCATTGTACTTTCTAGATACAGTTTCTACTTATTTCTTTTTTGTTATAGAGATGGATCTTATTTGTTGAAGTTACCATAAATTTACCATGCTGTCATTTTATTAAATATTATGATTTTTTTCTTTTTTACTTTTGCAGAGATATTTTATGTACTTGATTATTTTTTGTAACATCCTTCTGTCTCATTCAGAGGGTTTTTAATATGGCATTCTTGATTTTTTTCCCTGCAGTGTCTTGGCTTCTTCCCGATCTCCTTATTTATTGTTTGGTTTTGTATTTTTTTTTTTTTTTTTTTTTTTGGTAACAGTTTATAGACTTTCCTAAGTCTGGTGATTCCTGTTTATACACAAAATTAAATAAATAAAGAGCTAATTGGAAGCAAAGTGTATTTATAGGATAGGTCAATGGATCAACCTTCCCGACTTTTTAACTGGGATCTTTTCCACCGAGTTTGTCACTATCCTTTACATAGTAAATTGTATCATTTTTAGAATAAAATTTTTAAATATATTCACTTCTGGTGTCTGCATTTTAAAAATAGACTTCACTTTTAAAAGCGTTTTAGGTTCAGTACAAAATTTAGCAGAAGGTACAGAGATTTTCCATATACCCCTTAATATCCGTACATGCATAGACTATTACATTATAAACAACTACACCTTAGTGGTACATTTGCTACAACCAACAAACCTAAGCTATGTTGACACATCATTATCAACCAAAGTTTGTAGTTTTTATCAGGGTTCATTCTTGGTATTATACATTACATGGCTTTGGGCAAATGCATAATAACATGTATCCGGCATTATAACATCATACAGAGTATTTTCACTGCTCTAATAATTCTCTGTGTGCCACCTATTCATCTGTTGCTCCTCCCTAACTCATTGCAACTACTGATATTTTTATTGTCTCCATATTTTTTGCTTTTCCAGAATGTTGAGTAGTTGGAATCACATAGTATCTAGTCTTTTCAGATCAGCATCTCTTACTTAGTAATATGTGCTTAAGTGTCTTATCATGGCTTGATAGTTCAGAATATTATTTTATTGTCTTTGTGTACTACAGTTTATTTATTCATTCACCTCCTAAAGGACAAGTTATTGTTTTCACATTTTGCAATTATGAATAAAGCTGTAATGACCATCTGTGTGCAGGTTTTTACGTGAACACGTTATCTACTCCTTTGGGTAACTATCAAAGTGCACGATTACTAAAACATATTAAGAGTATGTTTAGTTTTGTAAGAAACCACCGAACGGTCTTCTAAGTGATTGTACCATTTTGCATTCCCAACAGCCATGAATGAGTTTCTGTTGTTCCACATTCTCACCAGCATTTGTTGTTGTCAATGTTCTAAATTTTGGCCATTCCAGTAGCTCTGTAGAAGTATCTCTGTTGTTTTAATTTGCATTTCATATGCGGTGGAGCATCTTTACATAACCTTATTTGCCATCTGTAGATCTTATTGGGTGGGGTGTCTGTTAAGGCCTTTGTCCTATTTTTTAATCAGATCATTTTTGTCATTGTTGAGTTTTAAGACTGCTTTTTATAGCTTGAATACAAATCTTTTATTAGATATGTCCCTTTCAAATATTTTCTACTAGTCTGTAGATTCTCTTTTTATTCTTTGATAGTATCTTTCACAGGATGGACATTTTAAATTTTAACGAAGTCCAGCTTACTAATTCTTTATTTTATGGATTATGCCTTTGGTGTTGTATCTAAAATATAATCACCAAACTATAGGCCACCCAGATTTTCTTTTATGTTATTTTCTGTAAGTTTTGTAGCTTTGTGTTCTATGTTTAGAACTGTGATCCATTTGAGCTGATATTTGTAAAGGATGCAAAGCTTGTGATTAAATTATTTCTTTTTCACATGTGGGTGTTCATTTGTACCAATGGTAGAAAAAACGCTCTTTTCTTCATTATATTGCCTTTGTTCCTTTGTCACAGATCAGTTGACTATATTTATGTGGGTCTCTTTCTGGGCTCTCTATTCTTTTCATTGACTGATTTTTTAAATTCTTTTGTGAGTATCACACTGTCTTAATTACTGTAGCTGTATAGTGAGACTTGAAGTTAGTTACTACAGTGATACAAGTTTGTTCTTCTGTAATATTGTCTTGGTTATTCTATATCTTTAGTTTCTTATTTAAAAAAAAAAACAACTTTAGAATCAATTTGTTTAAATCCACAAAATAACTTGCTACAATTTTGATTGGGATTACATCGAATCTATAGATCACTTTGGGAAAAACTGATGTCTTCACGATATTGAATCTGTCAACGAACATGTAATATGTCTCCATTTATGTACCTTTATAATTTATTTTATCAAAGTTTTGTAGTGTGTTTTGTATTTATCTTGCACATACTTTATTTGATTTATACCTAAGGATTTCATTTTGAGGGTGTGATAATATAACAGTATTGATTTTAATTTCAAATTTCACTTATTCATAGCTGGTATTTAGGAAAGAGATGATATATGTATATTAATATTGTATCCTGCTACCTTGCTATAAATGCCTATTAGTTCCAGAGGTTTATTTGTTGATTTCTTCAAGTTTTCTGTATAAGCAATAATGTCCTCTGTGAACAAAGACAGTTTTATTTCCTGCTCCCAACCTGTATACTTTTGATCCCATTTTCATTATGTAATGCCTCTGTCTTTCATGATAAGTTCTCTTGCTGTGAAGTTGGCTGTGTCTGAAATTAATATAGCTACTTCTACTTTCTTTTGTTTAGTCTTAACATTGTATACCTTTCTACACCCATTAAGTTTTAATCTTACTATATTTTTATATTTAAAGTGGGTTCTTTTCGAGAACATATTGGTAGGTCTTACTTTTTTAAATCAATTCTGACTTGTAATATATATATATTTTTTTAATCCACTCTGACTTGTAGTTTGTTTAATCTGTCTTGTAATTTGTATATTTTGCCTTTGATGCTTAAGGTTATTGTTGATATAGTTGGTTGAAATAGCTTCCATATTTGTACGATTTTCCATTTGATTTCCATGTTCTTTGTTTCTATTTTATCTTCCATATTTTTTCTGCTTTATGTGGTTTGAACTCAGCATTTTATATGATTCAATTTTCACTCATTTCTTGGCATATTAATACTTTTTTCCTTTTTTGGGTGCTTATCCTACAACTTGCAATGAATGTTTACAACTAATTCAAATCTATTTTTAAACAACACTATACTGCTCCATGGGTAATGCTAGTGACTTATAATAACAAAGTCCTCCCAATTCTTCTTCTGCCTATATCATTGCTGTCATTCATTTCATTTATACTTAAGCATACCTACATATATACATATATGTGTATCTCCAAATATGTTGTTGCCATTATTATTTTGAACTTATGTCTTAGATCAATTAATAATAAGACAAATAAAGTTTTGTCGTTTTCCCTTATTCATTCCTGAATGTTCTTCCTCTCTTTATGTAGATTCAGGAATGTGCCTTATGTCATTGTTATACTCTTTAAATAACTTATTTTCACTATTCGTGAAAGGCTGTTCTGCTAACAATAAATCCCTCAATTTTTGTTTGTCTGAGAAAGTATTTTACCTTTACTTTTGAAACATTCTTACAGGTTATAAAATTCTAGGTTGGTGGGTTTTTCTCTCAACATTTTAAATATTTTTTTACATTGTCTTTTCACTTGCATTGTTCCTGAGAAGTTAGATGTAATTCGTATCTTTGTTGCTTCTCTGTAAGTAATCTTCCAGCCCCTACCACCCTCAACCCTCACCACTGAACCACTTCTGGTTTTTTCAAGATTTTTTTTTTCATGTTTGAATGTGATATGTCTAGATGTAGTCTATGTCTGGCATTTTTTCTGCTTGGTGTTTTTTAAACACGCTTGATTTGTAGTTTAGTGTCTGACATTAATTTGCTGAAAATCCTCACTCATTTATCCTTCATGTATTTCTCTTCATTCTTTTCTCTTTCTTCTCTTTCTGAAATTTTATTTTTTTTGTGTTGTACCTTTTGTAGTTGTTCTATAGTTCAATATATTTTTCTGCTTTTTTTGCAGGTTTTTTTTTCCTCTTTGCATTTCAGTTTTAAAAGTTTTTATTGTAATGTTGTTAAGCTGAGGTTATTTTCTCAGCTTTGTCCAGTCTACAAATTAGCCCAGTAAGGATGTTCTTGTTTTGTTACAATGCTCTTGGTCCCAGCACTACTTTGTGATTACATTTCTCCACTTACACTGTTCATCTATTCTTGCATTCTCCTATGTTTTCCACTAAAAGCCCATGACATCCTAATCATAATTTTTCAAAATTTTTGGTTTGGTTTGATAATTCCAACAATTCTGTCACATGATTCTGATTCTGATGCTTATTCAGTCTCTTCAAACTCCATTTTTTGCCTTTTGGTATGACTTGTAATTTTTTGTACACAAGCCAGACTTGATGTACTAGATAAAAGAACCTTGTAAATAGGTTTTTAGTAATGTAGTGGTAAGGTGTGCAGGGACGTGTTCTGTAGTATCACAACTAGGTCTTCCTCTTTTGGCGACCACAATTAAGTCTCCATCTTTGGGTGACCTTGTGTTTCTTCTGAAAGATGATCTTCACCTGTGCCACCTCCTTTTTTGTCCACCCCTTCACGTGTGACCAGATGCCTGAAGGGTGTGGAGATGGGTATTTCCCTTTCCTCAGGTAGATTTGGCTCTGGTAAAACTTCAGAGGAATTTCTCCTAAGGACAGATCTTGTTAAGAAAAACAGAATGCTCTGGTATATTTCAAGATGGTTCTTCTCTCCCCCTACCCCATGCTCCCTTCTGCTGGAAGCAAGATGGGTTTTTTTCTGATATTCACTGTGAGATAAAGCTCCTGGGGGTGAAACTTACAGAAATAGTGGGGTCTCTGTGACTGGGTCTCCCTGAAGATTTTAACTCTCAAGAATTGCCTACATTGAGCTTTAGGCAGTTTGTCAATTACAGTTCAGGTTTTCCTACCCAGCACTGGTTCCCCAGGAGGTTGCAATTTGTGGGTTTCTGCTCTAGTAAGTTTTAGTTCTTTATATCAACCTGTTTTTCTCTTTTTGTGCAGTGGTTTGCCCATGACCTCACTTCTTTGCTGAATCTAAGAAAAATTGTTGATTTTTCAGTTTGTTTAGCTCTTTACTTGTAATTGTACTACATGCCAGACTAGAAACTGAAAGTTCATATCTTTTCTTTTAATTTATATGTGTCAATAATTAAAGTGAGTTTTTTTGTAGCCAACATAAGCTGATATCGTTGTTACTGTTTTCCATTTGTTTCCCTTGTTCTTTGTTCTCGTTTCATCTTCCACAATTTTTCTATCATCTGTGGTTTTAATTAAGCATCATATTATTACATTTTCTCTTTCTTAGAATATTAATTATGCTTTCTTCTTTTACTTTTTTTTTTTAGCGGCTAGTCTAGAGTTTACAATATATATTTATAAGTAATCCAAGCCTATTTTCAAATAACTTTATACTGCTTGAGAGGAGCTCTCAGTACCTTATAATAATAAAATAGTCTGAATTCCTTTCTCTCCTTGTATTATTTCTGTCATTCATATCGTTTATACATAAGCATATATATATTTATTTATTTAAATATATTGTTGCTATTATTATTTTGAACACACACTTATCTGTTAGATGAATTAAGAATAAGAAAAATAAAAATATCTAGCCTAGGTTGGTTCATGAGGTTTAAAGAAATAATAAAATATATTATTTACCTTCAAGTATTTCTTCTCTAATGCCTTTCTTTTCTTTGTGTAGAACTGAGTTCCTGACCTGTACCAATTTTCCTCTCTCTTAAGAGCTTCTTTTTATCATTTCTTACAATTAAGGTCTCCTGGCAACAATTTTTTTAGTGATATTTATCTGAAAAAGTGTTTCTTCAATTATGAAGAATATTTTCCCAGAGTGCAGAATAGATATTGATGAGTTTTTCACTTACAATACTTTAAATATTTTACTCCACACCATTCTTCCTTGCATGGTTTCTAAGAACAAGGGTAGAGATTTTTTTAAAAAATAATAATGATTCTTTTATTTAAAAAATTAAATGAGATTATATTCATGAAACTTGTTGCAGCTTTAAAAATCAGAAAGGTAGACCTGAATATATTGGTATTAAATATTAAAATTAAAGACACAGATATATTTTATTGAACTCTGCTTTATTGTGCTTAGCAGACTCTATGTTTTTTACAAATGGAAGGTTTGTGGCAAACTTACATTGAGTGTCTGTTGGCACCATTTTTCCAAAATTGTGTGCTCACTTTTATTTCTGTGTCATATTTTGGTAATTCTTGTGATATTTTAAGCATTTTTATTATTATTATATCTATCAAGGTGATCAGTGATCTTTTATGTTACTGATGTTACTATAATTATTATTTTGGGGACAACAGGAACCTCACCTATATAAGATAGTAAACTTAATAAATATTGTGCATTTTCTGACGGCTGCATCAATTGGTTATTCCCCATCTCTCTCCCTCCATCCCAAATCCCTATTTCCTGAGACAAAACAATATTAAAATTATACCAATTGATAACCCTACAATAGCCTCTAATTTTTCAAATGAAAGGAGAATTTGCAGGTCTGTCAACTAAATCAAAAGCTAGACATAATTAAGCTTAATGAGGAAGGCATATTGAAAGCTGAGAGAAGCTTGAAGCTAGGCCTCCTGTCTCAGTTAGCCAAGTTGTGAATGCAAAGGAAAAGTTCTTGAAGATTGAAAGTGTTACTCAAGTGAATACGTGAATGATCAAAAAGCCAAACAGCCTTATTGCTGATATGAAGAATGTGTTAGTGGCTTGGATAGAAGTCAAACCAGCCACAACATTCTCTTAAGCCAAAGCCAGGGCAAGATTCTCTCTTCAAATCTATGAAGGCTAAAGGAGGTGAAGAAGGGGCAGAAGTAAAGTTTGAAGTTGTTACAGGCTGGTTCATGAGAAAGAGAAAGAAGCCATTTCCATGGCATAAAAGTGCAAGGTGCACAGCATGTACTGACGTAGAAACTAGAGCAAGTAATTCAGAAGATGTGCCCAAGGTCACCGTTCAAGGTGGCTACACCAAATAACAAATCTTCAATGTAGATGAAACAGCTTTATAGTAGAAGAAGATGCCCTCTAAGATTTTCCTAGCTAGAGAGGAAAAGTCAATGCCTGGCTTCAAAGGATAGGCTGACTGTCTTATCAGGTGTCAATACATTTGATGACTTTGAGTTGAAGCCAATGCTCATTTGTCATTCTGAAAATCCTGGGGTCCTTAAGAATTATGCTAAATCTACTCTAGTTATGCTCTATAAATGCAACAACAAAGCCTGAATGACAGCACATCTGTTTATAATATGGTTTACTGAATATTTTGAGCCCACTGTTGAGACCTGTTGCTCAGAAAAAAAAATATTACTGCTCATTGATAGTGCACTTGGTCACCCAAGAGCTCTAATGGAGATGTAGAAGAAGATGAATGTTATTTTCATGCCTGGTAACACAACATCTATTTTGCAGCTGATAGATTAAGTAGTTTTGACTTTCGAGTCTTGTTACTGAAGGAATACATTTTGTAAGACCATAGCTGCCATAGATATCCTTAAATAATAAGACTTGAAAGTCAAAACTGCTCTTTGATCTATGGGCTACAGACTGTTGTCAAAACATCCACACGAACAGGAATGTGGAAGAAGTTGACTCCAGTCCTCATGGATAACTTAGAGGGGTTCAAGACTTCACTGGAGAAAGTAATTGCAGATTTGGTAGAAATAGGAAGAAAACTAGAATTCCAAGTGGATCCTGAAGATGTGACTGAAACGCTGCAACCTTATGATATAACTTGAACAGATGAAGATTTGCTTCTTATGGATGAGCAAAGAAAGTGTTTTATTTGAAATGGAAACTATTCCTGGTGAAGATGCTGTGAACATTGTTGAAGTGATAAAATTAAACTAGTGATAAAGCAGTGGTAGAGTTTGAGAGGATTGATTCTAATTTTGAAAGAAGTTGCACAATGGGCAAAATGTTATTAAACAGCACCACATGCTACAGAGAAATCTTTTATAAAAGAATCAACTGATGCAGCATACCTCATTATTGTGTTATTTTAAGAAACTGACACAGCCAAAGAAAAATTTACCAACCATCACCCTGACCAATCAGTAGCCATCGACACTGATGAAAGACCCTCCACCAGCCAAAATATTACAACTTACTGAAGTCTCAGATGATCATTAGCGCTTTTTAGGTGTAAAATATTTTTCAATTAGGGCATTTACATATTTTATACATAATAATATCATACACTTAATAGACTGCAGTACAGCATAAACATAACTTTTGTATACACTGAGAAGCCAAAAACATCATGCAACTTACTTTATTCTGTATTGGCTTGATTGCAGTCATCTGGAACCACACCGTATTATGTCTGAGGTCTGCCTGTATTTAGAGTTAAATGATGATATTTTTAGAAGAATATGCTATATTTATTTTCATATGATAATCATTGAAATGTAGTAATATGCATATAAATTTTATATGTGTATCCTTTATATTCCCATGTATACATGTATACACATATAGAGACACAAACACATACACACACTTGAAATGGCCAGAAGAATATACATTGAGCTGTTAACAGTAACTAATTTGGAATAATTGAACATACAGGATGATGTAGCTGGCAAGAAAAAGTTTTACTTTTTACTCGATATAGTACAATGCTGTATTTTTAACAATTTAAACAGTATACATTATTTTGATGATTACTTAAAGCAGTTACCACTCTGAGAACAGAAATAGAATTCGTAAGTTGGAATTCCTAAATGGACACATCATTCTCAAAATAACTGCCATAGAAGAGCAGTAGTCAATGATTACATCAGGAGGGCAAATCTTGGGTTAATAGAAGTACACCATAGGCAACCAGAATCTCCTTTAAAATACAGAACTCCCAGGAAAAGAAAACACAGCTGACCCTGATAGGCACAGGGAGCAGAGTGACTATATCACAGAGTGAGTACATCACAGAGTCACCTCCATAGTCTCTTCAGGAGAAGACCACTATGAGCTGACGACACAGTAGGAGGCCAAGGTGCAGACTCCATGACAATGACCCATGAAAAAGTCATGTGAAATTATGTTTTCTAAAGGCTCAAGTTGACATTTGATTATGGCCTTTGGGGATAAACTATAGTAATCTGCAGAATTACATGTGTCCTGAATTTTACCATTATTAACTAATAGTATTTTCTGATTTTCTCCTAAAATTAATCAGAGTAGAAACAATATCAAAGAATATTCAATGAAAAAAATTCTAGCACTTCAGAACAGATTTCCAGCAACCTCACCCTATCCAGTCTTTGGGTAAGGAGCTATCTAAAATATCTGGAACTTTTAGTGCCAAAGCTGTTTCTCATGCAAGGAGAAAAATAGGTACAGACAATGTCAGATTTTTTATCCTAATTCATTTTCCAGACTTGTGTATAGTTTCTTACCCCCACTATATTTTCCAGTTCAGTGAATTCTTCAAATAATTTTTGTATTGTGGAAATGAACATGTATCGTGTTTATTTGTGCTACAAATAAGTATTTTCTTTCAAGTAGGAAAAGAGTGGGAACCCATTTACTTGTTCAAAAGCAATTCAATTTCCTTGTTGACTGTCAAACAAGCCAGGGATGAAATTGATCAATTTCAGAAAAGTAATGACAAGAATCAACTAGGGATTCAAAAGCATCTATTTTAGGGGAAAATCAGTATGTAGATATACTTCAGGCTAATAAAATTATGGCCAAACTGAGTAACTACAATTTTTTGATATCAACATTGTTATCAGAAAAGTATTTATTAGGTTTTATTACTATGTAAAGAATAGCTTTGAGTGAACATTCTTTATCGTTCTTCACATCCCAAGGTCCTTACGTAATGTTTCTGTCTTCCAATTATCTCAGCTGACTCCTGCACCACTGATGAGATTTTTGCTGGGTAAAAGTAAACTGTGAATCTATGTGTATAGGTGTTTGTCTTTTTTTTTTAACTAAACAATTTTAGAAGTTTAACAGATGTTCGTCTTGGGAGGTAGGATGAGCTACTAAAAAGAGGTAGGCAGTTTCTGAAAATGTGGTAGAGAAAACAGATTAAGGGTTTCGTTAGGTAGAGATTATGATACCATATTTTGATATATGACAAAACCACAATAGCTGGTGAATATCTTCTATGTTGGATTATAGTAGGAGATACGTGTTCCCAACTGGCAGCTTGAGGTCATGAAAGGGATTAAAATGTAGTTTGAGAAATGAATTTTTTCTTGCAAATGTTTATGTTGTTGACTTTTGAAAGCTGGAGATTGAGATTATGATACTAATCCATTTAGAAGATTTATCTAGTACTGGGAACAGGGCTGACTGGGGCAGTCATCAGTGAGAGACAATGGAACCAGTTTAACAAGGAATCGTCATAATGGTAGTATGAGAAGCAAGGCAACTGAACTGAGGCGCTGGAAAGAACACACGTACCAAGGGACAGTTTGAAATAAGTATAAAAATGGCTTGCTAGAACAAGAAAAGAAGGAAAGATAATTTGACTCTTGGTATTAGAGGGTTTTTTGATACCTTGACACTGGGTCCCTAGGACTCAAAATCTGGTTTCTCATTCCAGCAGTAGTATTCACTAGCTGTGTGAGAAAGCGTTATTTAAATACCTTAGACTCTTCAACTGACAAAAAGAAGGTGGGGCACTGAACCAGTCTGTCCCATTTCCAGTACAAGAGACCTCAGTCCTATGGTGTCACATGACTGAGTCAGACATCATTAATCTATCACAAAGCTCTTTTCCATCTGGTACAAATGAAGCCTCATGATCCTTCTCAGTTAAGGTCTCTAGACCAGATGTCCCCAAACCCTGGGTCACAGACCAGTTTGTGGTCTGTTAAAAACCAGGCCACACAGCAGGTGGTGAGCAGCAGGCCAGAGAGCATTATGGCCTGAGCTCCACCTCCTGTCAGATCAGCAGCCACATTAGATGCTCACAGGAGCACAAATCCTAGCATGAACCACACAGGTGAGGGATCTAGGTTGCATGGGCTCCCTAAGAGAGTCTAATGTCTGATGACTTGAGGTTGAACAGTTTCATCCTGAAATCATTCCCTAGGCCATTGCCCACCCCAATATGCTCTAGACGCCTAGTACCAACTGAAGGAATTCTATATTCACAACAAAATCAGATTCTAATGTAGAAACTAGGTTTCAGTGGCTGTTCTTGTTGCTGTGTTATCTTCTGATGTTATTGTTTTCAGTTCATGCAAATAGGAGTTCATGCAGAAAAAGGAGAACTGAGAGAGAATGAGGCAGATAAGGCAGGAGACGGGGCGTGTGAGTAAAGCCTGTATTGGTGGGTATTTGTGTTGGCTGGTCAGACTTGAATAGACTTGGTTACCACAACTACAATATTTCAGTCAGGATAAGGATGTTTAACAGAATGAAGGCTAGGTAAATATCAAAGAAATGCAAGTCAGCACACTGAGAAACTAACAGGAAATTAAAGTCAAAATAAGTTGATGCCAGAATGAAAGTCTTTTTCTCTTGTGAGGGGTTGGAGGTGAACATTCTCTTCTTTCCCACTCAGAAGGGCAGTTGGGGGATCGGGCATGCGACCAAGTGGCCAAAAGCAAGAGCAATTAGATCCAGAAACCTGGACACCAACAAAACAATTCAGAGATAAGGGATGTCCTTTCACCATTTGATGTCTGGTTATAATACTTCTTGTCTGAATTAACATTTTATTAATACACATATTTGAATACCTGATTATTGGTGCCCCTCCCAGAGGGGCTGCTGCAAGGGCTTTGGCTAATGGACACACACACACACACACACACACACACACACACTCACAATTCTATTTTTAATGGCCTGTTTTTTTTTCCAGTGAAGAAAACCCAAGTCAATACAATCCTAATTTTGTACCCTGCAGACTAACATCTATGACATAGTACATAATTATTGCAATAAGCTATTTCCATAGAGGGCTTTACAGCCTGTCTTTAGTGTAAATGAAGGTGATATACAAGTGGAATTAACTGAAGGTTTCTGATCTTAGGGAGACTTTGGGTTTGTGTAAGCAAATCCTGTCTCATTTTGCCTTCATTAATAAATTCTTTCCCTATTTTCATTTTTAATGAGGAAAGAACTTTAATAAAAATTTTATTAAATTCTACCTTAAATGTTAATTGAACAGACTAATAATCCAGATATTGAAGGTTTATTTAAAATATATCACATCCCTTAATTATAAGAACAGTAACAATATAACAATATGACTGTTAAGCTAGTCACTACGCCGAATGGTCTTAACTCTTAAATTGTAATATCTCAGTTTATATCTCTTCACCTACATAGAAGATGTTTGCCTCTTCTCATACAGTTGTACTCTCTAAGTAGGTCTTCATTATATTGTCAAATTGTTATTATGTCTTCTCAATCTTCTTTGGTCTCACAATAAAGCTGATGGTTTTCAGTATTGTTTGGAGACAGGTATGTGATTCCCAGGCAATGGCTTTTTCTCTCATCTTATCCTCCCTCTTGTGTGCTCTGGTACATGCGAGCATTCTTATCTTATGATGCTTGATCAGGATCTACCCTCGTTTCACCAAAACAATCTATTAACCTTGGGACTTCATGCAATTGCTTAACTTACTCAGGCTCATTACTTATTTTTACCCCGTCTGTTTCTTCATATTTCTAGAGATTGATTGATTATCACCAGAATCAGGGACCTCATCTACCAGTCCTCCTAATAGTGAATGCATTCCTCATCCTGACCCTCATTCCACATATATAGATATATATTTTTCCCTACTTTGCTTATATTAGTGATGCTATTGGATTTAGCTTTCTCCCTTGTTCTGTCAATCCCATTTAAAAAAAACTTCATTTTTTAATCAAATCCATGCATTTATGTGACATATTCTTCCAATTGATCCTTAGAATATCATTTCTTTAATCACTTTGTCCTCTGAAACACTCTGTTTAATTTTATATTTGAGATCCCTAGCTTGAAAGAACGAGAGAAAATTAGAGACGATAGAAACATTGAAGTAAAAAACACTTGAAGACCTAGAACAACACGTAGACAGATTAAAAATATGATAAGCATGGTGACAGAGGTGCCTATGTGGTATTACAAGGTACTTGGAAGGGACTTTTCAGTGGTCTACGAGATAGGAAAAGAAAAAAAGTAATATAATTAATGGGAAAACTGGTATTTTCATGCCTAACAGTGAAAAATATAAATTGAAATGAGCTGTCTGCAAGGCAATTTGTCAATTTATATTCATAATCTTAAAGTGGTTTTTAACTCCTTGAAAGTCTTCTAGGAAAAATCTGCCCCAAGATTGTAATGTGATAGTTTTCACCGATACTTGCATAAATGTAGTCTCAGCAAAAAACTTACTTTCTATTTCTCAAACTTGATGCCAATTTTTTTTTTTTCTCAACCCTGATTTCACATTCACCCTGTCCAGGATGCCTATTTTTCAAACCTTAACTGTTACTTCCTTGTTTCTTATTTACTCTGTCCACACTGGTCAAATTAATATTTCTGATAGCTTATTCCTAAATTGCTAAACTTTATTTCCTGGCTTAAGAACCTGCTGTGCCTTAGCTGGGTGTGGTGGCAAATGCCTGTAATCCCAGCTGCTGCAGAGGCAGAGGCGAGAGAATCGCTTGAACGCGGGAGGTAGAGGTTGCAGTGAGCCAGGATCATACCACTTCACTCCAGCCTGGGTGACAGACAGAGACTCAGTTTCCAAAAACAAAAACAAAACCATGCTGTGTCATCTACTTCCAAATGTATCTGGCTATTTTCCATGCTCTCTTTGCCTCCTTTCACCCCGGGATATATCTCATTACTTTTTAAGAATGAATCATTGAATTCTTTTTCACTTATTTTCTTCCCTATTGGACCAGATATCTTCTTTTTGCCCTTCCATAAAGACTTCCCACCCATCTCCCTGCTGCTCTTTGCCATCAAAGTCTAATCTGTTTTGGTAAGTCATAGGCTCCCATGTCCACTGGTCTTCCGTAAGGGTTTGGCCAATGGGGATATTTGGTAGGAGGTTAGAGGTTAGTGTGGTTAAGGGTCTATATTTCCTCCTCATTAGGCTGGTTTTTTTTCTTCCTTGAAGAAGACCTGTTTTTCCAAGGTGGCCTACTTAATGTAAGATTTGTGTGTGGGGGGCGGGGGGCGTTGAGGGTGATTCCTATAACCTTTGCCACTCCTCATGACTTCACACCCAGCATGGTAACAGCACTACTGCAACTAGCTTTGTGCTCCTGCACTGTCCTTTGCCTCAGCTTACACAGCTTTGTAATTAGATCATTTCTAAACAAGCATTCTTCAAATGATTCTAATTTGAATGTGTTCTCTTTGAGGGGGGATATGATTAATATATTACCCTTCTCAGGAAATGGTTTTTGCGTTTCTGTTTTTTAAGCTCCTTGGGTAGATTCTAATATGCAACCTTTTAGAACATAATGAGGATTTGGGATTGTATCCTAAGAGCAATAAGCAATAGGAAGCCAATAAAAGCTTTAAAGAGCAGCAAGATGCTATTTAAGATCTGCTTTGAAAGTATCACTTTGGTTGGTGTAAACTGACTGATAGAGGGGCAGGAGGAGCTAGGGAGATAAGAGTAAGTTGGTTATTGTCAAGCTAACTGTGTTCTGCTCAATTGGATAGAAGTCTAATCACTGGATGGAAGTGGATACTAAATAATTTTTGTATTCCTTTATATTTACCAGAAGGATTTGAAAACTTATGCCCACACAAAATATTTCACATGGATATTCACGGTTGTCAAAACTTAGAAGCAACCAGGATGTCTGCCAGTATAAATAAATTAGGGTACATCCATGTAATGCAATATTATTCAGCACTGAAAAAGAAATGAACTATCAAGCCATGAAAAGCAATGCAGGAAACTTAAGTGTACACTACTAAGTAAAAGAAGTCAGTTGAAAAAGGCTACCTACTCTATGATTCCACCTATGAGACATTCTGGAAAAGGCAAAGCTATGGAGACAATAAAAGAATTCATGGCTGTCAAGACATAGAGAGGAAGGAAGGATAAAAAGGCAGAGCACAGAGGATGTTTTGAGGCAGTGAAAATCCTCTGTATGAAGTTATAATGGTGGATACAGGGAATTATACATTTGTCCACACCACAGAATGCACAAATCCAAGAGTGAACCCTATGAAAACCAAGAGCTTTGGGTGATAATGATGTCAGTGTGGGATTATCAATTGTAATAAATCTACCACTCTGGTGGGGGATGTTGATAATGTAAGAGGCTATGCTTGTGTGGGGCAAGGATATATGGGTTATCTCTGCTTCTTATGCTCAATGTTGCTGTGAATCTAAAACTGCTCTAAAAAAATAAAGCCTTTAACATAAATTAACAACAATAACAACAACAAACAACGCATATAAAAACAAAGGAAATCGAAAGGATTGAATAAGAAATTTTCTATCAGCAATAAGGGTAACTAGGCATTCTTGACAATGTATTGGCCCCCTAAGGGTATCTATGCCCTAATCTCCAGACCCTGTGACCACACGACAAGAGGGGATTACAGTTACTAATCAGCTGCCCTTAAAATGAAATTATCCCGGGTTATTAGTGTGAGTTTAATGTAATCACAAGGGTTTACATGTAGAGAAGGAAGGCAGAACAGTCAGTGTAGGAGAGAGGTTTGACGACACTACACAGCTGGTTTTGAAGACGGAGGAAAGGGCTATAAGCCAAGGAACCTAAGCAGCCTCCAGATGCTGAAAAAGGAAATGGATTCTCCTTCAGAGCCGCCAGAAAGAATGCAGCCCGGTCAATACTTTGACAGTAGCTCAGTGAAACTTATTTCAGATTTCTCGCTGCCAGAGCGGTAAGATAAGAAATCTGTGGTTTTTTAAAGTCACCACGTTTGTAGTAATTTGTTACAGCAGCAATCGGAAACGAACGCACCACGTTCTCTTGTGCACCAGCTGGAGAGTGGTATTATTTATTGGCATAAGGGGCATCAAAAGAGAACCAGGTTTGAGGGTAAGAAGAAAAATTAAACTGGAATATCCCCATAGCTATGTTTAGAGATCTCAAGTAGGCACACAACGGTATGAAAATAAGGCATAGAGGTATATGTTTGGGAATAATATTAGCTTCCACTGATTGGATATCCCAGACAATTTCATAAGTTCTCTGTCTCTCAGTATATGCAAAATCCTAACTACATTTTAATGTTGCCCTGTTAACAAATGAGGAAATAGAAGGCCTATTGGGGCTTAAAATCCTGTAGCTGGTGGAACGTGGATGCTGACGGCCCTTCATCTCTACACAAGATGGTCTACACCAATGCTTGTAACCACTAGATAAGATGAGACTTTCTGTGTATGGATTTAATTGAAATGTGGGAAAGAAGGAAACTGAGCTTCTCTAGAGATTTTAGAGGGAGAGAGAAGGGAAGTTCAGAACTGAGACTTTAGAAACTACTGTAGCTAATGACCAATAAGAAAGAATGTGTCTACAGAGGGGAGGACACCCAGAAGAAATATTCAAAGAGGTGAGGAGGAACTCCAAAAGAGAGTGCTATCCCATGAGCTGAAGGAAACAGAGATTTATGAAGAAATGATTGGCCAGCAGTATTAAAGACTGCTAAGATGTCAACCAGGAGGAGGGTTAAAAAAAGGGGAATCCAATTATGTATAAAAGACTGCTGACATCTTCACATATTGACTCCCATTTTATATTAGCAATTTATTTTTAACTGTTTATTATGAAAAATTCCAAAGGCACGTAAGTGGAGAAAATGGCATAATAAATCTCCATATATCCATCACTAGACATAACACAACAATTTTGCCATTTTTCTGAAATATTTAATAAAATTCTGACATCATGTCATGTCATCCCTCAATATTTCAGTTTGTGTTTAGATCACATAAGGATAATCATGTTTTTTAATTATTACACTTTAAGTTCTGGGGTATATGTGCAGATCTTGCAGGATTGTTACATAGGTATACACATGCCATGGTGGTTTGCTGCCTCCATCCCACCATCACCTACATTAAGTATTTCACCTGTTATTCTTCCCCAATCTCCCCACTCCCTGCTATCCCTCCCCTAGCCCCCTAACCCCCAACAGACCGCAGTGTGTGATGATCCCCTCCCTGTGTCCATGTGTTCTCATTGTTCAACACCCACTTATGAGTGAGAACATGTGGTGTTTGGCTTTCTGTTCTTGTGTCAGTTTGCTGAGAATGATGGTTTCCAGATTCATCCATGTCCCTACAAAGGAGATGAACTCATCCTTTTTTATGGCTGCATAGAATTCCATGGTGTCTACATGCCACATTTTCTTTATACAGCCTATCATTGATGGGCATTTAGGTTGGTTCCAAGTCTTTGCTATTGTAAACAGTGCCACAATGAACACAATGAACATATGTATGCATGTATCTTTATAAGAGAACGATTTATAATCCTTTGGAATATATACCCAGTAATGTGATTACTGGGTCAAATGGTATTTCTATTCTAAATACTTGAGGAATCACCACACTGTCTTCCACAAAGATTGAACTGATTTACACTCCAACCAACAGTGTAAAAGTGTTGCTATTTCTCCACATCCTCTCTAGCATCTGTTATCTCCAGACTTTTAAATGATTGCCATTCTAAAAGGTGTGAGGTAGTATCTTGATGTGGTTTTGATTTGCATTTATCTAATGACCAGTGATGATGAGCATTTTTTCTTGTTTGTTGGCTGCATAAATGTCTTCTTTTGAAGTGTCTGTTCGTATCCTTCATCCACTTTTTGATGGGGTTGTTTTTTTCTTGAAAATTTGTTTAAGTTCTTTGTAGATTCTGGATATTAGCCCTTTGTCATGTGGGTAGCATGCAAAATTTTTTTCCCATTATGTTGATTGCAAGTTCACTCTAATAATTGTTCCTTTTGCTGTGCAGAAGCTCTGGACTTTAATTAGATCCCACTTGTCTATTTCGGCTTTTGCTGTCATTGCTTTTGGTGTCTTAGTTATGAAGTCCTTGCCTATGCCTATTTCCTGAATGGTATTACCTAGGTTTACTTCAAGGGTTTGTATGGTATTAGGTCTTATGTTAAATCTTTAATCCATCTAGAGTTAATTTTTGTATAAGATGTAAGGAAGGGGTCCAGTTTCAGCTTTCTGCACATGGCTAGCCAGTTTTCCCAACACCATTTGTTAAACAGGGAATCCTTTCCCCATTGCTTGTTTTTGTCAGGTTTGTCAAAGATCAGATGGTTGTAGATGTGTGGGGTTACTTCTGAGGCCTTTGTTCTGTTCCAATGGTCTACATCTCGGTTTTGGTACTAGTACCATGCTGTTTTGATTACTGTAGCATTGTAATATAGTTTGAAGTCAGGTATCATGATGCCTCAGCTTTGCTCTTTTTGCTTAGGATTGTCTTGGCTATGCAGGCTCTTTTTTGGTTCCATATAAGGTGGTTTTTTTCCAATTCTGTGAAGAAGGTCAATGGTAGCTTGATGGGGATAGCATTGAATCTATGAATTACTTTGGGCATTATGGCCATTTTCACAATATTGATTCTTTTTAACCATGGGCATGGAATGTTTCATGTTTGTGTCCTCTCATTTCCTTGAGCAGTGGTTTGTAGTTCTTGAAGAGTTCCTTCATGTCCTTTGTTAGTTGTATTCCTAGGTATTTTCTTCTCTTTGTAGCAATTGTGAATGGAAGTTTGCTCATGATTTGGCCCTCCAAGTTTGTCTATTTGTCTGTTATTGCTGTATAGGAATGCTTGTGATTTTTGCACATTAATTTTTTATCCTGAGACTTTGCTGAAGTTGCTTATCATTTAAGGAGATTTTGAGCTGAGACAATGGGGTCTTCTAAATATACAATCATGTCGTCTCCGAATAGAGACAAATGACTTCCTCTTTTCCTAATTAAATACCCTTTATTTTTCTTGCCTGATTGCTCTGGCTAGAATTTCTAATACTATGTTGAATAGGAATGGTGAGAGAGGGCATCCTTGTCTAGTGACAGATTCTAAAGGAAATGCTTCCAGTTTTAGCCCATTCAGTATGACATTGGCTGTGAGTTTGTCATAAATAGATTTTATTCTTTTGAGATACATTCCACTATACCTTTATTGAGAGGTTTTATCACAAACAGCTGTTGAATTTTGTCAAAGGCCTTCTCTGCATCTATTGAGATAATCATAGATTATCTGATTTTTGTCTTTGGTTCTTTTTATGTGATTGATTACGTTTATAGATTTTCGTATGTTTAACCAGCCTTGCATCCTGGGATGAAGTCTACCTGATGGATATGCTTTTGAGGTGCTGTTGGATTCGGTTTGCCAATATTTTGATGAAGATTTTTGCATGGATGTTAATCATGAATACTGGCCTGAAATTTTCTTTTTTAGTTGTGTCTCTGCCAGATTTGGGTATCAGGATGTTGGTCTCATAAAATGAGTTAGGGAGGATACCTTCTTTTTGCATCGTTTGGAAAGTTTCAGAAGGAATGGTACCAGCTCCTCTTTGTACATCTGGTAGAATTCGGCTGTGAACCCATTTGGACCTGGACTTTTATTGGTTAGTAGGCTATTAATTGCTGCCTCAACTTCTAACTTTGTTATTGGTCTATTCAGGAATTTAACTTCTTCCTGGTTTAGTCTTGGGAGGGTGTAAGTGTCTAGGAGTTTATCCATTTCTTCTAGATTTACTGGATTATGTGCATAGAGTTGTTTGTAGTAATCTCTGATAGTAGTTTGTATTTCTGTGGAGTCAGTGGTGATACCCTCTTTATCATTTTTTATTGCATCTATTCGATTCTTCTCTCTTTTTTAAATTAGTCTGTCTAGCAGTCTATTTTGTTAATCTTTTCAAAAAACCAACTCCTGAATTTATTGCTTTCGTAAAGGGTTTTTTTGTGTCTCTATCTCCTTCAGTTCAGCTCTGATCTTAGTTATTTCTTGTCTTCTGCTAGCTTTTGTTTCTTTATACAACCACAGTGTCATTGTCAATCCCAACCAAATTAATAATACATTATTATAATCTTAATCAAGGCTATATTTGCCTTTTTCCTGTTGTCTCAAAAATATTATTTTTCAATTGGCCTATTTACATTTTAATCATCATAGACATATCTATGAAAGATGTATTTAATTATTTTATTTGCATTTAGTTATTTATAAAATATAGTATTTTTTTAATCTTCATTTGATATTTGTGCTTCCTTTTTCAGTGTACTGACTTTTCATGTTGTCGATTTTTTTTCTTTGTAGGGTGCCTGTTACTTACTACTTGTAAAGTTCTTTGAATATATTATTTTTGATAAAATAAACATAAAA
Organism: Sapajus apella; assembly: GCF_009761245.1. Taxonomy (NCBI): domain Eukaryota; kingdom Metazoa; phylum Chordata; class Mammalia; order Primates; family Cebidae; genus Sapajus; species Sapajus apella. Next base: position 54,963,129 of record NW_022436944.1, on the reverse strand, counting down.
ACATATTTATATTATAACTTTAGTTTCTCACCTGTCTTTTTACCAAATCTGTTTTTAGTATAAACATGTTTGATTTTACATCAATTTTTTTTGCTAGAAATGATGTTAGAAATGCCTTCCTATCTCAAAGAAAACACAAATATGTCACACATGCTTTCTTAGAGTTCTTTGAAACATTTTATCTACTATTTTAGTTGAAAGAGTGAGAAAGTTTTCAGTTTTTTCTTATTCTCCAAATATAGATGCTTACATCACTAATTTAAAATATCATCAGTGTTTATTCCAATATTTATTTGAGATTATATTTGAAATCTTAGTTCATTAGTGTTCATGTTTCTTTCACTACCAGAATCAAATAATTAAGCTTTAAATGTTTTATATCTGGTAGATATCTTCCCTCCTTGTCACATTTATTTTTAATTTTTTTTACCTGCTATTCTCATTTTCATATCATTTTTGCTATATTATTTTCTAGCCTATTTCTTTCCTCATTCTTCACCCCATATGTTATTTTCTCTTTCTCTTTTCATGTCTCTCTTTTTCTCTCTACCATTTCATACACACACATACACACACACACACACATACACACACACACACACATGCTGTCACCTTCAAACTTATGTATAGGATAATAAATAATATGCTTCTTATAAATGTACTTGAAGTGAAAATGTAAGAATTGTGTCAGGAAGTGCTGATGTCTTGGTAATGTTGTCCTCTTATCCAAGACCACTTAAGTGATCTTTTTTATTCAAACTTTCTTTGATGTCCTTAGGTAGTATTTTAAAAATACTTCTTTATATATTACTAACTTCATTCTGAGGCATATCAGCTTTTGTGATGCTAACATTAAAAAATATCTTCTCTCATTATATTTTCTCATTTTATTGTTTGCAGAAATAAAATATTTTTATTTCTATATCAATTTTATGAATCAGATAATCTGTTAAATTTCTGTTTTTTCTTATTTTTCCTTGTGCGTCCTAGTTATCTATTTGTAATATCTTCAAATAATGATTTTTCTCTCCTTCAACTCAATATTTATATATCTTATGTTATACTCTTAACTAATGCCTTAACTAGTATATTCCCAATATACTAGTTGCTAAGTTATAGTGTTAAAATTTTTTTAATGTTTCCAGGAGTTACGTATGGTGTGTGAAAGAGAGGAAGAACTAGAGAGATCATATTAATATTATCCATTTAATTCTATTTCATTACTGTTGAATATTTAAAAAATCATTTAAGTAACTTTTGGAGTTAAATTGATTTATATTTTCCTAAAAATATACACCAAGACTTTACAACTTCCTATATGATGTATACTATATATTTTATTTCTATTTCTGTAAATTACCTTTTCTTTTTTACTGACTTTCACTGTGTTTTCTTTTTAAATCTGCTTCGGGAAGCTAGATGTCATTAGATTAAGGAATCATCAGTGCCTGAATTTATATTTCAAGGCTACTTTTCAATTGATCTCAAAGAAGTAGTGAATAGAATAGTGGTAACCAGAGACTGGGGAGGGTAGGGGGATGGAGTAAATGGGAGAGGTTGATCAATGAATACAAATATACAATTAGGAAGAATAAATTATTGTGTTCTATCATACATTAGGGTGACTATAGCCAACAATAAAGTATTGTACACAGAAAATTACTAGAAGGAAGGATTTTGAATGTCCCACCATAAAGAAATAAAAAATATTTAAAAAGTGATGGATATGTTAGTGACCTTGGTTTGATTATTACATAATATACGTATTGAAATATCAAATTGCACTCCATAATTATATACAATTATTATGAGTCAATTAATTTAACATGTAAAAAAGTCTACTTTTCATTACTATATATTAATTCACTAATTTGCATGGTTTTTTATTCCTGGTTTCCTTCTGTTTTTTATTGTGTTCTTTTTCATTATAATTTTGAAATAAAATTATTTATTTTCCACTTTCTTGTTTAATAATGCAGGCATTTAAAACTCTACAATGTTTTTTCATGCAGAGTCTTAAATACTTGGTTTCATATTTAGAAACTAGTATTGTATTTGTTGGTGTAAGGTTGAGATTTTTATTTTTTTCTTTGGTGTAAAAATTGTTTGAGAATTTAAAAATATTTCCAAATAAATAAGCATCTAAAACTTTCTGTGGGATCAGTTATGAGTTTTTTTATAGCGTAGTCTACAACATTTCTATTTAGAACAAAACAAAACACATAGCTTTCTCTAACTAGATTATTTATATGTTCAAATATATTTTAGGTAGCTTATCCTTGACTAATTTTATAGTCTCTCTAGGCTGTGTGTGTCATCACTTCTGAGTCTTGTTTGAATGCTCCTTTTCTATGTACTTGTCTCTTGCTAAGAACAGCATAGCAGGAGTAAAAGAAAAGAGGAGGTAGCCAATGTTTTAGGGTTTTGATTATAGAATGCCTAATCACTGGAAGAGAAGCTGTCAAAAAGCACTTTCCATGTGTTTTTATTAATGATCACTTTGGGGAGAACATTCTCTGTGCCAGTGAGCATTTCTCCTAGCCTGGGCAAGAAAAATAAAAAAAGACAATTTCAATTTTTTCCTTCTCCTTTGACTCATTAATTATCCATAGTGGCAGGTATGTTTTTCATTTTTTTCTAAAGAAACTTTCAGCTTTTTAACATCTGAGCCTCAATTTCAATTTCCCCCAGTCACATAATTTCTTATTCTGCTTTATTTTTTGAGGTATTCTGCTTTATTTTTTCCTTAAGGATTCAGGTAGTAAAATTGTATTATGTGAGGTCTTACACTGTTGGTACATTTTAAATTCATAATTAACATGTTGTGTTAGGTTTTGGAGTACCTAATGTAAACCTGCTTTTATGCCATTATTTTCTTCCACATTGAATTCTCCCTTTTTTGTTATCTTGTTCTTGGTCATTAAGCAATAAGAAAGACTAATCAGGAAAGCTATAATTTTCATCATGATAACTAAAGACCTATGGTCCTTGAGCTCATTTACATGATTCCTGTATATCACAAGAAACCCTTTGTCACAGTACAGATACTGTAGTGTCATCTCGTCAAATTACTGTTCTCCCCTGTCATAACAGAGTAACTATCCACATGATATGACCACAGTTGCAGAGAACATTATGGTAAAGACATTATAAATTAATTCAATAACAAACATTTATTGAACCCTTACTATGGGATGTGACTTAAGAAATGATGACAAAATAGACATAGCCCTGATGGAGTTTACATCTTGCGAAACAGGCTGGCATTAGCATATACTAAGACAAACAACAGAAAATTCCAATTATGTTAATTGTTAGCAAAAAGAGGGACATGTTACTTTGAAATGCTTTAATGTTGGAATTAGATCTCATCTGGAAAATCAAGGAAGGCTCTTTTGAACAGGTAAAAATTGAGCTAAGGGCTAATGAAATAGAGTTAACTGAAGAAAGAAAGTTTGTGTGTTAGGAGAGAGTATTTTTAGTATTTTACATAAATGGAATAATACGTGCAAAGGCGTTGTGGTGGAAAAGGGCATGTTGCATTGAAGAACTTGAAAAATGCCAGACCAGTTAAAATAAAAGACCTCAGGTGTGAGTGGCGGACATGATATAGATTAAAGCAGAAGAAGTAGGTGTAAGCAAAATTGTTCAAGATTCTACAGCACATTTTACAAAGTTTGGACCACTAAAGTGGTCGAAAATAATAAGAAAGAAATGGAAAGAAGAAAGTTTTTTGAAAATACAACTAACCTCCTGGGTGAATAAAGGAATGGAGAATGAAGAATACATTATCTTCTGGAGTAAACTACTCATCACCCTGATAAACTCCATCTATTTTTTTTTCCAGATCTTGCATCTTATGATCTTCAGGATCCACCTGTCTATATTGATTTGTCCAGGCTTTCCCAGTACATCAGTGCTTGAGTTTTTTTCTCCCAGTTGAGATAGAAATCCTTATATCACCTAGGGACAAGTTCATAAGCATTCCAAGACAAAATGCCTTGAGACTATCCCAGGGTGCTTCCATTTAATAGAGAGATGTATAATTGCTTAACATAAGTTCTTAGGGAGTAGAAACATTGCCTAAGTTTCCAGCCTCCTGATTCTTAAGTAGGTCACCCAGACTTCTCCTCACTTTTGACTGAAGCCATCCTAATTATTATGAGATGAACCTAAGAAAATCGAAGTCTATAAGCCAATTTTTCAGAGAACAACGTGGTTTGGAGTGAAAGAATAAAAATCCCTTAGTTAATTTAACATTAACAAAGTGATAAAGCAATTCTTCATTTAGCACTATTAAGCCAAGACAATTAATAAAGAAGAAAGAAACTAGGTTAATATGGAAAGTATACATTGTGAAAAGTAGGTATTGCTTATTCCCAATCTAAACAACTGTTTGTTGGCATAGCTTGAATTACTATATATAATTATGAATAGTGATGCCACTCTTCATTAATATAGAAACATCATAAATTATAATATTATATTCTCCAAAATCTAAATTGTAGGGGGCTTTATATAGTAACAACTTATGTGATCTTTTTGAATGAATGCAGTTATTTCTGAATATTTTGGCTGAACTTCCAAGAAGTAGTCTAAATTAATGAGGCCTGGATGTATGAAGAAATTAGGCTTGTCCAAGGCACAATGGAATAGAAATAAATGATCATTCTCCCTGAAAAATTAATTCTGCAGATAGATAGTAAATGAAATCTCAGACTAAGGCCCAAGTAAAGAATTTTATCGTCAGCCTAGTAGGCCCCGAGTTGAGTTAGTTGTATTGAATGGGATGCATAAATTCATTATTTCAATACTATATTTTATTAAAGCTCCCAAAATATTTGGACGTATTTTCAGAGCCTCAGGTTTTCCATTCAGTTGGTTCTTTCTTTCTATATGCATATCATTGTTTCTTTAGATTACTTAATATTAGAAAACACCATTCACTCCAAGGATCCTAGTGGCAATGCTTAGTTAAAATAACACACAAGTTATAATACATGTTATGATGTGGGCAGCTAGCTAAGATCAGCACTCAGCACTCATCTCGGATGCCAGCTACCCCAATTTAAGAGAAGTTCATAGCAAAACTACACAGGACAAATGCAAGTTGAGAGAGAAAAGAAGAGAAAAAGCAAAGAAAAGGAAGAAAAAGAAGAAAAACATACATTTTATTGTCACCTTGCTCTAACTATAAAATATATTAATTATATACATATATTTGTGGTAGACATACTCTAAGGTAGTCCCCAAGATCTCTAGCGCCTGAGATTTATGCCCTATAAATTTTCTGTCTTTTTAATGTGGATGGAACCTGTGACTTGCTTCTAATCAATAGAATATGGCAAAGGTGATGGATGTCACTGTCATGTGAATGTTTCATAAAATCGTAACCCATATTGCTATGGGACACTCTCTGGCAGTCTTTGAGGAAGCAAGTTGTTATGCTAGGAAGGCTCTCATGACAAGAAACTGATGAAGACTTCCAGCTGACAGCCAGCAAGATACAGAGGTCCTCAGTCCAGTAACCCATAAGGGACTAATGGCTGTCAACAACCACATGACCTTGAAAGCAAATGTTTCCTCAACTGAGCTTCAGATGAGACTGCAGCTCCAGCCAATACCTCAATGGCAGCCTTGTGAGATCCTGAAGCAGAGATCAGGATGTTTTCCAACATCCACCCAAATAGTGAGACAATACATGTGATTTTTTTTTTTCAGTCACTGTTATAAGAGCAACATACAAGTAATAAAATATTCAATATATTTATATAAATTTACATTTTAAGTATAAAATATAATTTTTGTTAGATATCAGAGATTAAGTACTACAATGTTTAATATGAAAAATGACCAAAAGTATATTACTCAAAAGAAAGGCATTTATGTTTTTCAACACAAATTTGAGTGTGTTCTTACATTACACTCTTCTTGTATTTCTAGGAGAGGTCAAACTTGTTCACATAACATTAAATTTAGAAGAATAAATGTTTTTGATACAATGGTAGCCATGATTTTTGATACACTATTTAATAATTTTATAGTTATGTAGATAAGTTAATTTGAATGAGAAAAGCCAGAGAGTGATGTAAGAAAAAGGAAAACACAGGTGTACTCTGTCACTTTTTGATTTATTTGAAAATATCTTAATTTGATATTTATTACTCAATAATGTACATAAAATTATAGATTGATGTTTTTTTTCCTTGTAATTTTAGAGGAACTTTTTGATTCTTTTTGATTTTTGCTTTTATCTTCTGTATCATTTCTGTAATCTAGGTTACTTTCTCACTTTTAATATTTATTTATTTATTGACTTTAGTATTCTTTTTTTTTCTTTTTTTTTTTTTGAGACAGATTCTTGCTCTGTCACCAGGCTGGAGTGCAGTGGCGCAATCTTGGCTCACTGCAACCTCTGCCTCCTGGGTTCAAGCGATTCTCCTGCCTCAGCCTCCCAAGTAGGTGAGATTACAGGCATGTGCCACCACACCCAACTAATTTTTGCATTTGCAGTAGGGATGGGGTTTCACCATGTTGACCAGGATGGTCTTGATCACCTGACCTGGTGATCCGCCCACCTCAGCCTCCCAAAGTACTGGGATTACAGGAGTGCGCCACCGCGCCAGGCCGACTTTAGTATTCTACACTTTCCTTAGAAACAAATTCATTTGTATTTACTATGTTTGAGATTCATTATGCTTTGAAAACCTTTGCTTTTTATTCAATTCTAGAATAGTGTATGCCTTTTTCTATTAATATTTGAATACTCTCTTGCTTCCATTCACTGCATTCTCTTGTCATGGAATGCTCATTAGATGCACGTTAAGCTTTATTACTATGTCCTCCTCTCCAACTGTCTCAAATTTTTTCATGTATTTAATTTTTAAAAAGTTCATATTTCTTTCTAAATAATTGTCTTAAGCCTATCTTTTACCTCATAAATGATTTTACATATTTTATATGTAAATGTTTAAATGTTTATGTTTGCATACATATGTCTATATACATATGTTTTTATAGAATTTTGTTTTCTCCTCTTGTTGATGTTTTCTAATAGTGTTTGATTTGTTTCTTACTATTTTTAGCTTTAACATTTTTATCCTATTTTAACACATTGGTTAATAATCAAAATCACCTGAATAACACTGTTATATGTATATTTTGACTTTTATTCATTTATCTTCTTATTGTGATTTGGATATTGACCCATGATTGGAAGGGATTTGTCCATGAGGATCCTGTAGATCCTAGTTTAAGGAATTACCTTTCTAAAAGGATGTATGCTTGCCTCCAGCAAGTGCCCAGGAGTATGGACATTTTTATGTTAGTTTCTTTGCTAAGAGTTTCCAGACCACACAGTTTGTTTACATTGGAATCTCAAACTCAGGAAAGGTGACTGTGACATTTTAGACTCTAAGGACATTTTGTTTTTGTCTCACAGAACCCATTCAGACTGTAATACTGTCGTCCTCTCTCTGTGCCAGCTAAAAGACGTTTTTTCCTTTTGTCTTTTTTAAAATTTTTGTTTTATTTTGAGATTTATTTTTCCTTTTTACTTTAAGTTCCGGGATACATGTGCAGAACGTGCAGGTTTGTTACATAGAAATACATGTGCCATGGTAGTTGGCTGCACCTGTAGACCCATCCATGCAGGTTCCCTCCCCTCAGCCCCACCCCCAAATGGGCCCTAGTGTGTATTGTTTCTGTCCCTGTGTCCATGTGTTCTCACTGTTCAGCTCCCACTTATGAGTAAGTACATGTGGTGTTTGGTTTTGTGTCCCTGTGTTAGTTTGCTAATGATGATAGCTTCCAGTTTCATCCATGTCCCTGCAAAGGACATGAACTCATTCTTTTTTATGACTGTGTAGTATTCCATGATGTATATGTACAACACTTTCTTTATCCAGTCTATCATTGATGAGCATTTGGGTTGGTTCCATGTCTTTGCTATTGTAAATAGTGCTGCAATAAACATATGTGTGCATGTGTCTTAACAGTAGAATGATTTATATTTCTTTGGGTATATACTCAGTAATGGGATTGCTGGGTCAAGTAGTATTTCTGGTTCTAAATCCTTGAGGAATTGTCATACTGTCTTCCACAATGTTTGAACTAAATTGTATTGCCTCCAACAGTGTAAAACCATTCCTATTTCTCTACAGCCTCACCAGCATCTATTGTTTCTTGACTTTTTAATAATCATCATTCTGACTGGAATGAATGGTATCTCATTGCGGTTTTGATTTGTATATCTCTAATGATCAGTGATGTTTTGCTTTTTTTCATATGTTTGTTGGCTGCATAAATGTCTTGTTTTGAGAAGTGTCTGTTCACATCCTTTGCTCACTTTTTGATGGAGTTGGATATTTTGTAAATTTGTTTAAGTTCCTTGTAGATTCTGGATATTAAACCTTTGTCAGTAAGGTAGATTGCAAAAATTTTCTCCCATTCTGTAGGTTGCCCGTTCACTCTAATAATAGGTTTTTTTTTTTTTTTTTTTTTTTTTACTGTGCAGAAGCTCTTTAGTTTAATTAGGTCCCCTTTGTCTATTTTGGCTTTTGTTGCAATTGCTTTTGATATTTTCATCATGAAGTCTTTGCCATGCCTATGTCCTGAAATGGTATTGCCTAAGTTTTCTTATAGGCCTTTATGGTTTGGGGTTTTACATTTAAATCTATAAGCCATCTTGAGTTAAGGTTAGTATTGTTATGTGTAAACTTGTCAATGCCATCATGATGCTATCTGGTTATTTTGCACACCATTTGATGCATTTTTTAAATAATGTCATTGATGTTTATATATTGGCATGTTTTTGCAGTGGCTGGTACCAGTTTTTCCTTTCTATATTTAGTGCTTCCTTCAGGAGTTCTTGCAAGGCAGGTCTGGTGGTGATGAAATTGCTCATTTGCTTGTCTGGAAAGGATTTTATTTCTCCTTCACTTATGCAGCTTAGTTTGGCTGGATATGAAATTCTGGGCTGAAAATTATTTTCTTTAAGAATGTTTAATATTGGTCCCCACTCTCTTCTGCCTTGTAGGGATTCTCCTGAGAGGTCTGCTGTTAGTCTGATGGGCTTCCCTTTGTATATATAACCTGGCCTTTCTCTCTGGCTCCCTTAACATTTTTTCCTTCATTTAGACCTTGGAGAATGTGATGATTATGTGTCTTGGGGTTGATCTCCTCATGGATTATCTTAGTGTTATTTTCTGTATTTCCTGAACTTGAATATTGACGTGTCTTGCTAGGTCGGGGAAGTTCTCCTGGATGACATCTTGAGGTGTGTTTTCCACCTTGATTCAATTCTCCTCACCTTTTCAGGTGCTCCAATCAATTGTAGGTTTGGTCCTTTTACATAGTCCCATAGTTCTCAGAGGCTTTGTTTGTTCCTTTTCATACTTTTTTTCTCTAATGTTTTCTGTATTACTTATTTAAGCAAGGATATCTTCAAACTCTGATAACCTTTCTTCCACTTGATCAATTCGGCTATTGATACATGTGTATGCTTCACAATGTTCTCGTGCTGTGCTTTTCAGTTCCATCAGGTCATTTATGTTTCTCTCTAAAGCAGATTTGAGCCAAGAGGCTGTTGAGAATCTGAGCGGCTTAAGTGTTGGGACCCCAGGCCCCAGTGGTGTGGGTTCATGAGTGGGATCATCCAATCTGTGGGTTACACAGTTCCATGGAAAAAGCATGGTTTCCCCGGGTAGGTAGCATGCCCACTCACTGCCTCCCTGGGCTGGGGGTTGGAGGTTGCCCTGCCCTGTGTGGCTCTCAGGTGGGCTGCCACATGACACTGCTCTTCCTCTCCATAGGTCACACCAGCCGCCTAGTCAGTTCTGATGAGAGACCCTGAATACCTCGGTTGCCAGTAGAGGATTCACATTCTATTATGGCTCTTTTCCATGAGAGCCTCTAATTGCTGCTGCTTCTAGTAGGCCATCTTGGCCCCGCCCCTAAAGATGCTTTTTTCTATTCTGTATTTGCACTGCAGATGTGTCATTTTGATGTATCCATGTATCCCATTTCAAGAGGCAGTCTCAATTCCAGTGCCATACTTTGAATAGAGAGATTTTTCCACCTTCTCTCCCTTCTTGTGGACTGCAGTTCCACAAGAAGGGAGATGTAGATTATAAAATTACTTTCCTAGTTTTTAGGTTTTATTTATTTATTTGCTATTTATTTTTGAGATGAAGGCCCACTCTTGTCACCCAGCTGGAGTGCGATGGCACGATCTCCGCTCACTGCAAGCTACATCTCCTGGGTTCTAGGAATTCTCCTGCCTCAGCCTCCCGAGTAGCTGGAATTACAGGCGCCTGCCACCATGCCCAGCTAATTTTTGTATTTTTAGTAGTGACGGGGTTTCCCCATGGTGGCCAGGCTGGTCTCGAACTTCTGACCTCAGGCGATCCACCTGCCTCAGCCTCCCAAAGTGCTGGGATTACAGGTGTGAGGCATCGCACCTGGCTATTTTTAAGTTTTTAAAAATGTCTTCTGGTCCTTGGAAATTTTATTTGGAGCCTTGTGAGGTCATCTTTGGTTTTACAGGGCTCTTTTTTTATATTTTATCTAACATTTCTAGTTATCTGTATGGTGAGTTTGTTCAGAGTATCTGATTTTTAAGAAAGTATTTTTAAGGTGCATGTGACAATTTAGACCCGTTTTAAAGAGGCATTGTAGAGGTTTGCAAAGGATCTAATATAACCCTCTCTCCATAATAATTTCTTTTTTTAAAAGTAGAATATGTTTTCTCTTTGTAAGATATTGAACTCTCAAGCAACTTACTGTGAATAATCAGTTGCCAGCACAGACAAAAATAAGCCTACACTGTAAGACAGAAATAAGTTCAAGTTCATCTATGATTCCATTTTGATATAGTTTAAGAATATATAAAACAAATCAATGATGACAGAGGACAAAATGGCAGATACCTCTGAGCTATTGATTAGGAGAGCGCTTAAGGAAAATTTTTGGAGTGCTGCGAGAGTTTTACATCTTGATCAAGGTGATAGTCACCACAGTTGTTTTCTTATGCAGAACTTCACAAAGCTGTATACTTAAAGTTAATGTACTTCATATACTTTATGCTATATTTATTATAGCTCAGTTTTAAAAATGACATCCAACATGTCCTGGATAAGCTATAATCATATTTCAGAGCCATTAGATTGAGTGCTAACCCAGTTATTTTTAAATTTTTAATTTAAAAATGTTAATAATTTCTTCAAAAATTAATAACTTCTAGATGTAGAAGGGCAAACCCAGAATCATTCCAAACAAGACTAATCTGGCAGCCAATATTAATCAATTAGGGTTGGAAAGTGAGAATAGCTATATTTGCAATGCCTTGACTGGATGATCTCCAAAGGGCAAACTGGTCTTATGTTTTATGTCTCTGAGTGACTTATAGGTGACTCATTTTTCCTGTCTATTGGCAAATTACAGACAAGCTTCATGAGAAAGTGAATAGCCACTGCTGACCTTTTGCTTTTCAAAATAAGCCTTTATGTTCAGACATGTATGTTGATTTGTTAATTGTCTATCTTTGTATGGCTTTGCTCTTAATATCCAGCATACTACTGGTTTCCCTTCAAAGTCAGTCACTTCCAAGATGTTGATTATATTGATTTGATAAATTCCAGTAAAGTACATAAGGTTAAAGAAAAAAATAACAAAAAAATGTCCCTGGTTTACAATCTAGAATTAATCTTAGGACATAAGGTTAAAGAAAAAAATAACAACAAAAAAATGTCCCTGGTGTACAATTTAGAATTAATCTTAGGACACTATGGTTCAGTCCAAGACTTACACCAAATTACATCAGCCTGAGCTGCCTCCCTTTAAATTGCTGTTCTTGCCATAAGCTCTGTGCATTCAGATGAAGCATCACGGGTCTTATTACCTACTTAGGAGGGGCAATAGAGGTATTAAGGAAAGTGGCAGAAAGCAGAAGCATAAGGGGTATGTCTAGTCTCTTTTGCTTTATTTGCTTTTTGATAGCAAATGTGTTAAAAGTTTTGAACCTTTGCTGACTATTATTTTGAGACCAGTTATTTGCTCAGGTTCCTTTTAGGGAAGAATAAGAGTCAGATTTTACAATCTATTAAATTTGTATCTTCTTCCTTTTGATGAAATCCATGATTTTTAAATCAAATTTATTAATCCTTAAATAAATGGCTAATAATATTCATATATCCTTAAATTGCTTCTATCTTCATGCACCCATCTTTTGAAAAAAAGTTCACTAGGAAGCTGCATTTTTTAAAGTAATACATATTTTGCCAATTTTCTACACCACAAAATGTTTTACTTTTGTGACTTCCTATAGAATCTGAGAAAAGGACTTGAGTACTGGAGGTTAATTTGGGGAGTGACCTCAAGAAGAAGGAATGAAGAAATAGAACAAGGAAGTAAAAGAAAAGTCAGATAAAAAGTTGTCATCAGATGAGTAACCAGTCTTGGGATTTATCCACTGGCTTCATTGCCTATTGGATGAGAGTTATCTCTTGGGTATTACCTCCCCTATACTTTCAGAAGAAGCATACAAACATAGGTCCAGTGAGCATTGGAATGTAACAGAAGGCCCTCGGCAGACTGCAGAGAGGACTTGGTACTTGTTGGTGCAGGCTACCAGTGCAAGATGAGTCTGAACATTCAAAGAACTGCCCCCTGCAGCTGTGAGTGAAATAAATGAGGGTGTGTCACAAAGCGCTAGAGGCATTTGGCACACATGCATGATGACAGGAAGAACGTCTCATTAATAGGAGAGAAAGTGTGATTCCTACTTAGCAATAGGCTAGATGCAAACAAATGAATTTAGTAAGTTTAGAGAAACTTAAAGTCCTTACTCAGTTTCTTCAATTATGATTTTCTATAGCAGTTTTAACTCATTCATTACCTTCAAAGAATCTTGAAGCTTTGTACTAGGGTTTGAGTATGTATGCCTTGTAAAAGCTTCCCTGATGCTTCTGATGATTCCTACCAGATAAGAATCAGTGGTATATGATCATTGGGTTAGTTGATTTACACTTTTGATTTATACTTTTGCTCTTTGAGTTCAGTCAGCTTATATTTCAAGGGTTTTCCATATATTCTTACCCAGTATGTTAACTGGGTGTTCAATGAGCATGCTTGACTAAAGAACGAGAAAACTGAAAAATATACATTGTCTAAGTTTCATCAGTAATCTATCTAGTCTCCCAGTTTTCTACTTTGCTGAATGAAGTGAGCAAAATTTTGTAATTTATGGAATTTTCACTGTATGTGTCTAGCTATATATTACATGCAGCTAGACACTTGTGTATACATACAGCTACAAAGAAGCAAACACACCTTTATATGCCATAATAAGGAAGGGTCTTTCAATCAATTCCCCTCCAATTGTTCCTTGTTGGGCAACATCAGCATCACTTAAACACTTGTTAGATGAACAAACTCAGAGGCCCGATTTTAAAGTTACTACATCAGGGATTCTGAGCATACAGTTCAATGATCTGTGTTTTAACATGACCTCCAGGTGAATTTTATACCCACTAAAATTTTCAAATCACTGCAATTGATGATTAAAGCCTTACATCCCAGTTAACTTAGAGGGCTAGAGACCTTGATTGCAATATCAGAAGCAGCCTGATGTCATAGACTTAAAAAAAAATCCTTTTAAGAAAAGTCTTGTGAAAAAATTTAGGAAGAGGTTATGACATGAACCATGAAAGACCTGGAAATTAGGAAAAAATGGAGATTTTGGCAGCGTAAAGGGGATGGTGGTGTCTCTTTTTCCAGTGGAAACTTCAGTCCAACTTGTTGTTGGTTATTGTTAGAGACATGGGTCTCACTATGTTGCCCAGGCTGGGCTTGAATCCTGGGTTCAAGCATTTCTCCAGCCTCAGCCTCCTAAGTGAGACCACACATGTATGCCACATAACTACACACTAGACAGGAAGTGCTCTCCAACATGGCCACAATTTCACCTGCTGAAATCAGCAAGTGTCTGGTTTAGAACTAGTAAACTGTACGCTACTGGTGGGTAGAAGAAGAGCCATGAGTATTTCTTCACTCTATATGTTCCATGTGGAAAAACCAAGGTGTCCATCTAAGGCAAGAGCAACCAGTTGGCAGTCCTGGAAACTATTCCAGGCAACTAGCTAGAGTTTGATTTCAAACTCATTCCCACAAACTCATCGCTAGAATCTGGGCACTGTTTCAGTTATTCCTTACCTTGTTTTGGCTGGAATTTCCTTATTATCTTCACTGGGATTGGACTCCACCAGCTTAGCTCTGCATCTCATAGCATCACTAGCCTCCTTGATGCTCCCACCATCAGTTTGTAACCTCGGGAATGTACCCAGCTGCCGGAGCTGAGAGAGACAGAGAGAAGACAGCTCCCACACACACCTGTGGGAGGGGAACCCAGCGCGGGAAATCTGTTTAGGTAGGAGCAGCTGAGGTTTTAAGCCTTGAGTTATTTCCTCCCCATTCATGCTCTCGTCCAATGAGAGGGGTTCTTTCAAACTTCCTCTGGAGTGATTGATCTTTGACTCTGATACCGGATTGGCTATTTATTCTACAACCCTAAGTTACAGAGCCCCTTCCTCCCAGAGCTTTCCACAGGCATTTGGGACAAAAGAGGCCCACCTGGCTTTTCCCACCTGGCCCGTGCTTGGGGAAACCAGACAAAGGACTTTACATTTGAAACCCCTCCCCTAGCAGACCCAGGAAGAGAACGTTCTTTAACACAGTCCCTCAAACTTACGCCTGCTCAAGTTTGCAAAACAGGCTTTCCACACCCGGCCTAAGACTGAATGGCTGAGGCTATGTCTGGGCTCAGTCTCTGTGCAGCCCAAACCTCTTGGCTGCTTTTTTGCCCAGAATCTCTTAGTCGCTTTCTTGAGAAATGTTTTACCTTTTGGTGGGTATTTCATGAACAGAGGAAATGATAAGAAATCAGTTCTTGATAAAAGAGTTTGTCTTTTAGATTTTTCTACCTTTTTATTTTTTTATCACTCCCTCTTAGAAAAGCCAATATTTATTTGATAACTCATTAATCGAGTGAATAGTTGTAGAGTAACAACACCGAGGAAGTGTTGTTGTCTGGTTACACGCAATCTCACACCACAGGCAGGACTGGACTTTCGTGAGGAACTGCAAACTGCAACTCTCTTTGTCCGTACTCAACCCTTCCTCTTAACACTAAGAATATCAGTTGTTCACATTAGAACAATAAATTCAGCTAAATATTAAAAACAAACCACCAAAATAAATTACATTAAGGAGAACATTTAACTTCCCTGGGATAGTTACTTTTTAAAAGATGGTATTGGTTAACCAATATAAATTGTGAAGTGACAGCAAGAAAAAGTGAAGTGGAACTATACAGGAAATATGAAGTTGAGTACGTTTGTTCTTTTTGAGGAATAGTGGTCTTTTATATATGTTTCATTTTATTCACTGTACTTTCAATGAACACTAATGTGTGAACACGTAAGTGCTTTTGTAAATTTTAAATTATCTTTGGATAGTAAGTGATTTTCAAATTTTACATGGTCTTAAATATAAAGTAATATCCACATGGATGGTGTTTATGCCATTCCATAAAATTCCAATTTCCTTTAAAATGTGTTAATTGCATATAGTGATTACTTGGAAATTTTTTTTGAAAAGAATATGCTATCTCTCTATATTTTTTATATAGGCTCATTAATAACATATAAACATTATCATGAAATTGTCCTTTCAAATACATCAAACTGAAACTGTAATAACCTGAATAAGGTTTTTTCAACTGCTGCAATAAAGACAAAATTTACACTACTATTATTTGATAACCATGTATTGAATTTAGACCTGACTGATGCTTTTACTTATGAAAGAAATAGCACATAGCACTTCCAGTTTTTTCTATTTTGATATACTTTGCAAAAATTGTGTTCATAAGTTTTTTCTTAAGATATCAATCCCTCATTAAATTACTGAGGAACAGTTAATCTGAAGATCCTTTCAGAGATGCAGACAGTTCTCAGAAATGCTCCCTATAGTATTGTTTGTAACAGGAAAACTAAATGTTTAATTGGGAATTGAATCAATATAGTATGGTCACCTACCTGATAAAATATTCTGCTTTCATTGAAATTGTTTTGAAAAATATATTACATCATAAATTATGACTATATATAAACAAATCAATATGAAGATGTGATCTTTACTTTGTAAAATACAGACATAAATAAGCAATTAACACTGGTTAGAATATACATCCTTATATTAAATATTGGTTTTTAAACTTTATCTTATTGCTTTTCTATATTTTCTAACTATATTTATGTAGATGTATATTTGTATGATAATCATACAAATGGTAATTATTTTAAAAGAACAGCAAACTGAGCATATCTATATAAATTTGAACTTCTATTTTAAAACCTGAATCCACTTGACCAAAATTATCTATTCCTCTAGTATCTAGAAAATATTGAGGATCTAGAGGGAGAAAGGTCATTTGGTTTCTGGTTCAGAATGTAGATTCTTGGTAGTTGCCACTCTATCCTACAACAAATAAACATGAAAAAAACTAAAAAATCAATTCTTCCTAGAGCTATATGAAAAGTAAGGTCCCAGGGCAAACTGCTACCCAAGGAATTGGAGAAACCCAGTGGTAAATATAGAGAATCACAATTTTCTGAAGTAGAAAGCCATGAGCAGCAACTTCTGTAGGAGACAGTGCTGGAGTAGGAAAATCTGAGCTGTAGTTGACAATTGCTTGAGGCTTAGTGTAGACAACTCAATTGTTTTAGGCTTATTGTAGACAATTTAGTTATAAAAACTCCAGGGGAACCCAGTTTTGTGATTTTCTGTGAGTTTGGAGCTCTACTGGATCCTCACCGTGATTATCACAGAAAAATCTCATCTTGCTTCTGGCAGAAGGAGAGAAAAATAACCATCTTAAAGTATACCAGAACGTTCTATTCTTCTTATCAAAATCTGCCCTCAGGAGAAACTAAGCAGAGTCTAACCTGCTGGGGTTTTCTCTGATCTTAATTTACTAGGAGAAAGGAAAATATCTCACTCCAGCTGTTCTAGGATTCTATGGGGAGCAAGGAAAATACTGAACTCCAGCCCACTCTAGCCATCTTGTCCCATTGGGGCAGTGAGGATATTGAGAAACACTTGTGAAATTCACAATCCAATGTACAGGCTTACTAAAAGACTAAGGCCTGATTATAGGACTATAGAACACTTTCTCTCCCCCACACCTTACTGTTACATACTAAAGACTTATTTATGGCAGTTCTTTTACCCAATACATCACGTCTGGCTATGAAGAAAAAAAATTACAAGACATACTACAAGGCAAAATACATAGTTTGAAAGACAGAACAAGCACTAAAACCAGACTCAGATATGGTAAACATGTTAAAAATATCAGATTGGCTACTAATACATCTATGATTAATGTGCTAAGGCTCTGTTGGATAAAGTAGACAGCACGAATGAACAGATGAACAATGTAAGTAGAGAGATAGAAATTCTAAGCAAAAAAGCAAACAAACAAAAAAATCCTGGATATCAAAAACACTACAACAGAAAGGATGTCTTTGATGGGCATAGATTCATTAGCAGACTGAACCTACCTTAGGAAAGAATCATCTCTGAGCTTTAGGATAACTCAACAGAAACCTTCAAAACTGAAAAGCAAAAAGTAAAAAGACAACAAACAAACAAACAACAACAACAAAACTAGAAGGATATCCAAGGACTGTGAGACAAGTATAAAAGGTATGACATAGCTTTACTGGGAATACCAGATGGAAAAGAGAAAGAGAAAGAAACCAAAAAATATTTGAAACAATAAGAAATGAGATTTTTCCCAAATTAATGCCAGGTGTCAAACCACTGATCCAAGAAGCTCAGAAATCACCAAGTAGAATAAATGTCAGAAAAACTACACTTGTGCATGTTATTTTCAAGCTACAGAAAATCAAAGAAAAAGAGAAAATCCTAAAAGAAGCCAGAAGATAAAATGCCTTACATATGGAGGAGCAAAAATAAGAATCAAGTCTGATTAAACTATGCAAATTTACAGTGTTGAGAGAAAAAAATTTTTTTTTCAACCTAGAAATTTGTATTCTGTAAAATTATCTTTCAAAGTGAAGAAGAAATAAAGATTTCTCAGACATAAAATTGGGAGAATTTGTTGCTGGTGGATTAGTCTTGAAAGAAAGAAGTTTATTAGAGAAAAGGAAAATGACATTGGGCAGAAACAGAAACAGCATTGGAGAACAGATAAAGGAAAATAAAATTTAAAAACAAATATTTATTTTTCTTTTTCATTTAATTTTAAGATGGAGTCTCGCTCTGTTGCCCAGGTTGGAGTGCAATGGTGTGATCTTGGCTCATTGCAACCTCTGCCTCCCAGGTTCAAAAGATTTTCCTGCCTCAGCCTCCTGAGTAGCTGGGATTACAGGCATGCGCCACCATGCCCGGCTAATTTGTTTTGTATTTTTAATAGAGACAGGGTTTCACCGTGTTGGTCAGGCTAGTCTCAACCTCTGACCTCATGTGATCTACTCACTTCAGATTCCCAAAGTGTTGGGATTGCCGGCATGAGCCACCGTGCCTGGCCTATTTTTCTTATTCTTAATTAATTTAATAGCAGTTTGTTTAAAACACAAAACTGTAAAACTTCTAGAAGACAACATATGATAAATCTACATGACATAGGACTTGGCTATACTTTTTAAGATACATCACGAATGCTGTGAACCATGAAAGAAAGAATAGATAAGCTGAACTTCATTAAAATTAAATTTTTTTTGCTCTGTGAATGATGGTACAAAGAGAATAAAAGTGATGGCAAACCACAGTATTAAAAAAATGCAATTGCAAAAGGCATGTCTAATAAAAGAATGCTGTCCAAAATATATTAGGTTTGTGCAAAAGTAATGGCAAAAGCCGCAATTACTTTTGCACCGACCTAATACAAAGAACTCTTAAAACTCAACAAAATGTTATGAAAAAAATGGGTCAAATACCTTTGCAAATACCTCACCAAATAATATATAGAGATGGCAGCCAAGCATATAAAAAGATGATCCACATTGTGTGACATTATGGAAATGCAAAGTAAAACAAAAATGAGATACCACTGTCCACCTATTAGAGAAGGCTACTTCCAGAACTCAAACACCAAATGCTGACAAGGATATGGAGCACCAAGAGCTCCCATTCGTTGCTGGTGGGAATGCAAAGTGTTGTAGCCACCTTGGAAAACAGATTAGCTATTTCTTACAAAACTTGACATTCTCTTACCATATAATTCAACAATCACACTTCCTGGTATTTGTCTAAAGGAATTGAAAACACATCTCTACACAAAAACATTCACATGGATGTTCATTGCAATTTAATTCATGTTGTCAAACTTAGAAGCAACCAAGTGTCTTTCAGTAAGTGAATGAATACATAAAATCTGGTACATAAAATGATACATTATTCATTGAAATAATGTAATGATCTATCAAGAAATAAAAGACATGGATGAAACTTAGATTCATATTACTAAAGAAGCCAGTCTGAAAAGGCTACATACTGTATGATTCCAATTATTAATATGTGACATTTTGGAAAAAGTAAACTGTGGAGACAGTAAAAGGATCAGTGAATGGCAGGGATTGGGTGAAGAGATAAATGAATAGGCAAAACACAGAGGATTTTAAGGCAGTTAAAATATTCTGTATGATACTGTAAGGTGGATACATGTTGTTTTACAGTTTTCCAAACCCATAAACTGTACAACACAAAAAAGAACCCTAATATAAAGAGTAAACTTGGAGTGATAATGATGTGTCAACACAGGCTCATCAGTTGTATTATAATAAATGTAGCACTGATGGGATGTTGATCATGGAAGAGGCTATTCATGTGTAGGGGCAGGGACTGTATGGAAAAGCTCTGTATCTCCTGTTCAATTTTCTGTGACCTTAAAACTGCTCTAAAATTAAAGTCTGTATTTTTTAAAAGGATTAAATTTCAAAGATTTGCCAGTTTTAAAGAACTGGGCATTACCTGCACATTGAAAAGGATGAATGATAAAAGCTTACCTCCTGATAGTGCATTGGGTCTCCCATCACAGGCAATCCCTGTAGATTGTGTCTCTATCAGCCCCTCTTGTCCTTTCTGATGACTTAAAATATTAAAATTGATGATGGCAAACTAAGTGAGGTTTTTCCTTCTGTTCATAGGAGAGATTGTTAGCTAATTTATGATTTCTAAGTTAGCTTTTCCACAATATATTTAGAATACTTTGTTTAATTACTGAAAGTAACACCAGATAAAATACATTTGCACTCTCTAGGAGGCTCTATGCTCACCTTGCAATTAATGTCTCACCATATCACCGATGAAGGCAGAAAACTGAGTATTTTGTTTTTTAAGAGAAAATCCATGCCAACTGATATCATTTTAGAACAAAGTGAGAAGCATAATTGCATAGGGGTTTAGAGCGGAAGTTCCTGCTCCATTGTTTATTTGCTACATCATCATCACCATAGTAAAGTACATCCATCCATTCATTTATACCTTTTTTTTCGAAAAGGAAGGTCTTGCTCTTTTGTCCAGGCTGGAGGGCTGTGGTGCTGTCGTGGCTCACAGCAGCCTCACACAATCCTCTTGCCTTAGGCAAGTGTGGTTTTATCTCTTTATCGCTGACAGTTGATAAAGAGAACTCAGGCATTTTAGCCACAGAATTTACTTTGCAAGGATGAGGGAGATTCAGCATCTTAATGTGTATTTGGACATAAGGGGTCTACTGTGGGATATTCTTTTTAGAGTATTCTTCAAGTCTGAAAGTCACATATTGCCAAAAAATTTATAAAACTCTCTTCATTTGAAAATAAAAATAAACTGGAAAAGCATGAAGCGCTCTTTGCAGAATCAAATATTTCACATTTGTTCCCATGAGGATGGCTTCAAATGACCACTGATGCTCCTCACTCTCCGGCTCCATTCCAGCTTCCCAAGAGGAGGGAGGAGGAGGTGGTCAGGAAGGTGGTGAGCACCTCACACTGAGGACCTTATGTCACAGGGCAGACTGACTGCTCCCAGACCCAGAGCCTAACCTTCACTGTGGCGGGTGTCTCTGACACCCATAAATTTCCTTTATGTATACTTGCATGCTCACTCATAGAGGTGGTGGGAAAGGGCCTGTACAGGTAACCTGCTACATGCCAGGTATAATTCTAGACATCCTTCACATTGTTTTTGTTGCTGCTGTTTTGTTGTTGTTAGATATAAGTTGTGGCATTTCATTCCCATAGCAAACCATGTATGGACAAGGAGACTTGAGTTTTAGACAGAAAACTGATGACAAGGTCAGGATTCAAACTCAGTGGTGTGTGAAAGACCAGGTGTTTCAGAGTTGCTCTAACAACTGGATGCTAACCCTGCATCAACTATGTACTATGTAACTTTGAGCAAATCACTCAACATCTGGGAACCTAAGTATCCTCTAGGGCCACAAAACAGTGCTTGCTTTGTTTATTAGATATGGTTATTATAAATATCATGATCATAAATGAGTCTGTTGAATACTCTATTGGGACAACCACCTTTTACAAATGTAGATTGCAATTGTCCTGAATCAGGGTCTAAAGTTCCTGCTGCTCCATCGGTCACTGATATTTGTTAAAAGTCTGTTATATGCTTCTGGGTCTTCTGCAACAGGATACACAGCTTAAAAAACAAGGGAAAATAGACTTTGTCCCACATCGTTTTCTTTTGTTTTACACCTGAAAATTGATTATCACCCACGTATGAATAAGGAGGTCAGTTTAACTCAGGAGCAAGGGAGGAAAGCATTCACCACTGACGCCTATACC
Organism: Sapajus apella; assembly: GCF_009761245.1. Taxonomy (NCBI): domain Eukaryota; kingdom Metazoa; phylum Chordata; class Mammalia; order Primates; family Cebidae; genus Sapajus; species Sapajus apella. The sequence goes on along the minus strand of NW_022436944.1, from coordinate 54,941,263 downwards.
ACTAGCTCAGCTTCCCTGAAAATATATCACCATTGCCAGAGATCCATTATTTCAGTGTGCCACCATCACTTAGGACCCCACAGCCTCTGATCATTTGTTTCTGATTTCCCTTTAGCAACAGATGCATGTGAAACTGAGAGGTGGTTTTATTTCATCCTGATGACGTGACTGCAGCTGCTGGTATATAAATAAACTGGAGGCCACTCAGGGCATTTTTTTTGTCTAAGACCTACAAAGGGTTTGGAATGTCAATTATTTTTTAGCTTTTTTAAAAAGATGAGGAGCCTGTGAGAATGTCCTCTGCAAGTGATTTTAGCATCTTGACAAATACTCCAAAACAAGAATGTCTTTGTAAATATAATGTGACTATCAGAAGAGAAGTAAACTAAATATAGGATGTGGTAATGTGGGTTTAATCATGGTAGTCAATTTTTCTATTTTTTTTTTTTTTTGCAGGTGTGTGAATTTAATTCCAATAACATGCTTTCTTGATTTCCTTCCCTTTTACCTGCTAACTTTTACATCATGTAACACCAAGAGATAACAATTATTAATAGGTTGGTTCATTTCAAGGCAGAGGAAATCTTAAAACTTTCCACTATGACAAATAAATATTTATTATTTGTGTTAAATGAGGTGAGACAAGAAGACTTTATCCACAGAAAATTGTTATATGTGTGCATTACTAAAGCTGTTTTCCTTTTTCTCAGTAATGTGTATGTGTGTATTTCTCTTTCTTCCCTATTGCTGCAATTGTGAGGTTTAATTTGGTGGTGCAATTGCCACTCTGTAACTAATAGGAAAATTAGCTATGACTCTGAGGAGCTATTAAACCCTAGATACAGCAATGGAGTATTACACTTTGCCAATATTCCGTCTTTGAGAATGGAAGGAAATGAATTTTAAGTAACTCTTCCAATACCTCCTTTTCAATACATATTTAATAGTACACGTCCTTTAACCAAAGAACACAGATGGTACAATGAAGTCTTAATTAGATTTCATGTTAGTTGCAATTAGTTACTGTTGCAAGTGTAAAATCTACAATAAAGCATTAAGAAATAACTTTAAGTTTGTCAAGTCACTTCAATATGTTAGGTCACTAGCCTTTGTGGATTGCAGTGTACATGTAATAGCTGAAGTTGACAGTGATGTAAATTCATATTTAAAACATGTTGTTGGTTAAAATTGTGTCTGGTTTGCAGGTTCTGAAGCAGTTTTTCTCAAATTTTATATATATGAAAATATGAATATAAATGGCAACATTACCAACACTAAAAGAAAACCTAATTCTAGAATTTAGAGAGGATGTTTTCTAATAAATAGGCCAGTTAAGCCAGATTAAAAATAAAAACACAGCTGCAGACATATCTGAAATACAAGTGATGAATAACTAGATTTTATTTCATAAAAAATAGTTTGGGAGGTGGGTGGGTGGTATTGCAGGAGTTAGAAATAAAAGTGGCATATCTCCCACTATTTTGCCTTGACCAAATAATTCTATAATAATGAAAAATAATATGCCCAGCTCTACGTCTTCTGCACATGTGCTGTTTTTTGAGACATCTGAGCATTCCTTACTCTCTCTGCCTCAACAGTGCCTCCCATTTCCATACCTTATTCTTACTTTTTATTTATTTTTGTATTCATTGAAAGTAAGAATCAAAGAAAAAATAGGAAGAGATAGGGTAAAGATGGTCAGACAGGCATTGAATCTTGATAGAATTTAGCTCTTACAATTAAACTAGGAGAGAATGACAAAAGGACTCATTAGGGGATGCTGGGTACAGTCAAGGTCCATGCCCTATATCATCTCAGAATGATAGGAAAATGGGGGGTAGAAACAGACAATGATTTCACATCAAGAGATCAGAAACAATGGAATAAGAAATACAAAGTCCCTTTCCAATGACACATCAACTCTAATTAGCTGATGGTAGCAGGTGGAGCAGGATGTGTTTGCTGTGTTTTAAAAAGCTCTGCCCTTTCTTAGTAGGAAGAGTTGCGTAATAAAATACCAGCATATATCATGGGAGAAGGGGAGTGATTTGCCATAAATTTCCATGTATTTAAAAATTACCTAAATATTCACTCATCTAAATTGATGTAATAAATTAAGGAATACAGATTCTGATAACTGACAATTGATTTTATGTTTCAGCTTGACTGGGCCATGGGATATCAAGATAGTTGGTCCAACAGTATTCCTGGTGTGTCTGTGAGAGTGTTTTTGGTTGAGACTAACATTAAAATCGGTAGACATGAATAGGGCAGATTGCCCTTCAGAACATGAGTGCATCTCATCCAATCAATTAAAGGCTTGAATAGAGTTTTAAAACTGACCCTCCCTGAAATAAGACAGGATTCTTGAATTGACTACCTTCAGACTTCATATATAACATGGCCTTTTTTGGGTTAATGGACTTCAGACTGGAACACTGGCTCTGCCTGCCTCTCCGAAACCACTGACCCACCCTGCAGATTTTGAATTTAGCAGACTCCATAATTAAGTGAGGGAATTCCTTATTATATATCTATATCTATATATCTATGTCTATCTGTTATCTGTCTATCTATCTATCTATCTACTATCTATCTATCAACACATTCTATCAGTTCTGTTTCTCTGGATAACCCTGACTAATATGCACATTAATGAGGAAACTTATTATTCTTAAAATCACATTGTAAAGACTATTTAAGCTCAGAAACGGTTGATGTAAAGTAAAAAAGATGAAACTGATACTTTATATACAGCATTACTACGTTATATAATATGTGTACATACATATAAAGAAGACTTGAAAATAATATAGAAAGTATTGATAGTGGTCATTTGTGGGTGTTGGAATTATTAGATCATTTCATTTTTTTTTAATTGTCCAGATTTGTAAATTCTTTATAATTAATATACTTTCCTCCTTAATTGGTAGGAAATATGTCATTATTTAACAAAAATATAAGCAGTTTAAAAGACAGAACCATAGTTAAAATTTTGCTGCTTGCAATGAAGAATAAAGAGTAATTCAGTTCCCATGAGAACAAAAGCAAAGCATATGTCAAAGAACTGAAGTAACAATTTCTTTCAGCAGGTATCCTACCTGAACAGAAGGTATTTAGGAAAAAAATCACTGTACCTTAATGTAAGGTGGAGGTACAATTTTTCTAAAAGTTGACATTGAAAATAGATGACATTTGGGGACATCCAATTCCTTTCCCCAAGAACAGCCTACTCTCTACATATTTGTAGATGTTCTTTTTAAAGAGATTTGTTTCCAGGGGACCAGACATCCTTGATATCCAGTTCTTGCCACCATATAAAACCTGAGACATGAAAAAAATCAGAGGAGAAAGATGTCATATTTCTTACTGTGGCATTATTTACTGTTTTCATTACAGATTAGTGAAACATAGTTCGGTGTAGAATAGACATTCCTCCCTAAGTCTGTTCTTCTTTTACTTTTCGTTTCCTATTTAATTAACATAATTTATGAAAATCTTAACGTGTGTATATGTATGTGTGTGTATATGTGTGTATATATACACATGTGCACAGATACACATACAAATACATGCATGTGCACATATACACATGTGCTTATTATATACATGTCGGTGTGTATGTATGTATATACATGTATATGTCTTCTTTCACCGTCTGCCCTTTCTTACCCATGGACTGTATGATTATGATTTTGTCTCCCTTACTTAATCTCTGAATTCAGAGACTGTATGCCGCCGTTTGCTTTCAGAGGTCCAGCCCAGGCTTATAGATTGTTGAGTATTTTGTCTGTTTCTTCATGATTTGAAAAATAATGAACAAATGACCATTTTTTCCTCCTCCCCTTTTTCTTCCTCCTCCTTTTTCTTCTCACTTTTATACTTTGGATATCTGGTTTCTGGTAGCTGAATCAGTTGACAACTGACTAACATAAATTCCCAGCTATAAATCTGGGACAGCAATTAAAGCTTGCAAGGATTCTGTGCAGTCACACAGCTAGTAAAGTAAATCGTTAGAGGGGTTTTGGGATTGGAGCACTGTTCAGAATATGTATATCCCCTTCTATTTTCTTCTGTTTTTAATTGACTTGTCTTAGCTTCTGTTTCTTTGTCTTTTGTCCTTTTCTTTTTCATCTCCTTCATACATTCCATCTTCTTTCTTTTTACTTTCTGTACTTTGCAGACAGATTAGACAAAGGCTACAAAATGATCTGATGGCTAACAAGAACCAAAGATGGCCTCCAGTTAATCATCCTGCATGAGCCGCAGGAATGCCTCGTGTATCACAACAGCAGCTGAAGGCTGAGCTCCTGTAGTGAGACAAGAAAAACTTAGTTGGAGGAAGGTTAAAGTAGGAGTGTAGGACTTTCCCCATCTGGGGTAAATACTGACGTGACTAGCATTTCTTGTATGACCTTGGGTAAGTCTCCCAACGTTTCTATACCTCAGCTCCTTTATCTGTAAGCTGGGAATAATAATAGTTTCTTATGGAGTAAACAGGCATTTTAAATGAGTGAACATAAGCGACTAACTAAAATGAAATTGCTGTTTCTGTGGGCCAAAACCTGACAAGCACTGGCAATTTTGCAAGTTTTAGTTTAATACAAAACTCTCTTACAAAAGTACATAATGCCAATCCCTCTGTAAAGGTTAACTATTCTTGTTATAATTAAGAAACAACAACAGAAAAGTAAAATGTCTTGTCTGCGGTGTCAGTGGTGTCTGAATGGATCATTTTATTGGGTCAAGAGGGTGCAGTGGCTGAATGGTGTCCCCACAATATATTCATCTCCTAATCCCTGGAAGCTGTGAAAATTACCTTGTTTGCAAAAATCTTTGCAGATATAACTAAATTAAGGATCTTGAGAATGGGAGATGTCCTGCATTATGTGACTGAGCCTCAAGTTCAATGATAAGTATTCTTATTTAGAGAGAAGCGGGGGAGATTTGACAGACAGAAGAGGAAGCAAAAATGTGACCTTGGAGGAAGAGATGGGAATTAAGCGCCACCCACCGTGAAATGTCAGGAGCCATTAGAGTTAAAAAAAAGACAAGAAACAGGTTCCCTTCTAGAGTTCCAGAGGGAGTCTGGCCCTGCAGACACCTTGATTTAGGCCAAGTGATACTGATTTTGGACTTCTGGCGTCTGGAACTGTGAGTGAATAAATTTCTGTTGTTTGAAGCTACCAAGTTTGTGGTGGTTTGTTACAGAAGCCCTGGGAAAGTAATACAGAATGCAACCATATTCTGTGGCCAGAGTTAGGCAATTCACAGGACAGGTTTATACTCTGATGTTCTAATCCCTCGGAACCCATCAGATCTCATTTTCAATTTTATGGCTCTAACTGGCTGCTGTATTGGACTTTCAGGAAAGTCTGTGAGGTTGAAAATTGGTATTCTCCTAAATGCCTGCAAGTGTAATGATATATGGATATCTCTCCCTGCCTGCCAGAAGAAGTCAGCACCTGCATGCTTTGTGTGTTGAACAACTCAGAGAGAGAGAGAGAAAAAAAAAGACTAAGTCCATAGACAATCTTACAAATATCCCCTGATCCTCTCTGTATCTCCTGAAAATGTTTTCTTCCAAGCAGTCCAATCCAATTGTTCCTCCATTACAAACCAATTATGAGTTCATATAAAATGAGTTCATATAAAAAAGGGAGTTCTGATACTGATCAGGTTTTACACTGATCCAACTGCATTCTTTTGGTTTTTGTTTGTCTCACCTGAAAACTCTCCCTCTTTGATCACCTGATGATCTAAAAGCATATATTAAGTATTTAAAGCAATGTCAGGACTGACATTTTAGCTAGTCCTTCCCTCCACTTCCTTCTTATTCTTATTTTTATAAATTTAAAATAAAACATGATTAACATTTACCCTGATGTTTAAGAAATATGTGCAATTAAGAAAAATTATACTGACTTTCTATTTAAAAATTCCCCCAACAACTAGTTTTGAAGTAAATGGCCATTTTGATAATTAAAGGGCACAGACTTATGGGAAAATTGTTTCTTTGTCATGTAAACAATCATGGGTAGCCATTCACCATTCCTACATTGGGCTAATAGGCTGTGTATATGCCTGGGTATTTGCGGAAATTCCCTTTGTCACATTGACCTCTACCGGATGAAATGTCACATCAAACCAGCTCAGCCTAAAACCTTCCTCCTATTGCTTAGGGCTCCAGTCTAAAACCCCAGCCAGAAAGCTGAGGGAAAGTAAACGGGCAGAGGAAAATACAGCAAAGGAGGCAGGCAAGTGAGGACAACGAATGGAGGTAGTGAAGTGCACAGAAGCTTATAGAAAAGTAAAGAGGGAAAATGTAGGTGGGGAGAAGTTTCAACATTCACAACCTCATCAGCCTTTAGCAATCTCTGCCTGGTCTAAAGGGGACGTAAGCAATTCAGCAGCTGTCTAGTTGATCTGATTATTTAATTAACTGTTGATCTTATTTGTTATTTTTATTTTCTCTAATTACCCAAGTTGAATGTCTCCACTGGTCAAATATACGGACACTTATGACATGTCTTCATTTGGCAAGCCTCTACGTCACTTTGAGCTAAGCAGGCTCAGCCTAGAAGAGAATCAGCAACACAAAACCAACTATTTCAGCAACGTGAGATGTATCCACTCTCATGGAATTAATGACCTAAATCGGGTATTTGATGATGCATCTGAGAGTTGGACTATGCAAAACCCAACTATATCATCCAAATGTGGACAGGGAAATGCTGTGGAATGTAAGATTTTCCTTTCTTTTTCATAATTGGTTTCCCGTTCAGTGGCTCAAGTACACTCTTTCAACTTTTTATCGTCATGTCATCTACAATGTTGTGAGGTTTGTGGTGTGCAGTAATCAGCCCTATGAGTAAGGGAAGCATCAATTCTGCTGGCAATCCAAGTTTCCCTGTCCTGTTTGCCAGTTAAGGTAGTAGGGCCCTCTCTCTGCACTTTCTTTGCCATCAAAAGAACCTGCCCAAGGAGGCATCTTTTCAGGCTTGTTTAAAAAATATACAAAAAAAATGCAGCATCCATCACTTCCTTTTGCCTTTATTTCCTTACACTTTCCTCAGTTCTTTTTTTATCCTCAGCGTTCTACCTTTGAGAAAGGTATGCTCCATAATGCAGCTTGACTTAAATTATGACCCTGCTGCACTATTTCTTTGAGTTGCTGTTTTCCCTGCCTGTTCCAGCTGCTGAGCACAATTGCTACAGCTCAATTATTAAAGAGATACTAAAAATAGCCCAGTGCAAGGCTGTTGACAAAGAAAAATCATTCAAACACAGCAAGAGACACAACCTGGGCAGCAAGCTTTCACTGTTATTAGATCCTTAATTCTCCCGCCTCCTTTTCTCTTTATGCCTTGCCTTTTTTTTTTCTTTCAGCAATAATAAAGTAATAGGCAGCTTAAAGATCTCTTTTTTGTACCCACAGGAATTTGCATAAGCTGATGACTGCTTTACTAGTGCAACGACTCCTTACTAAAAAAGCATAACTTTGACTTAGGAGCCAAGCTGCAAAGCTGCATGCAGAGGAATTTACAAATGATTCTTTCCCTTGTGAGTGGTGTGTGAGACATATTCACTAAGACCTGCCATTCTCCAAAGTGCCCCTCCTGAGATGTATCAGATTTGAAATTAGAGTTTTCCTCCTGAGATTCTCTTTAGAAAAACTGAATATTAGAAGTTACAAAAATTAGAATTATTAGACAAAAATGTCCTCATGCTTAAAGAGTTACAACCCCAGTATTTCCCCCTTCCATACTATGTGACACTGCTTGACACAAATTATTGAACTTTCTGAGTATTACTTTTCCTATCTATGTATCTATCTATCTGTAAAATGTTAACTGAAAGTATTCATTTTCTCATAGAAGGACATTGTAATATAATCAATCTTGAAAAGCTGTGAAATCCTCAGTGCTTTAGTTCGCCAGTCTGGGTCATTATGTGTAGATAATGAAAAAAAGTAAAAAAGATAGAAGAAAATATTTTTAAAAAAACGCTGTACATTTCTGAGAATAGAATATAGAATGTGTTTATTAACAGAAATTACTGAGAATCAGGCAAATGAAAGAAAAGAAACCGACACATGGTAACATTTTGAAAAGTTCAAATTGTTTTTCTCCAAGCACTTATGTAGGAACACACACACACACACACACACATACACACACACATACACACTCACTCACTCATACACACACAATATTAATTACTGCCTATCTATAATGAAAATAAAAATTATTAACAACAGAATTTATGCACTAATATGTATTGTCTAAAAAGGAAATTTTCTATGATTTCTAAAGGAAAAATTGTGTGTGCAAGTAAGTTAGTGTTTTTAAGGCAAAGAGAAAAAAAAATCACCTATAGCTATCCAGGAATTCAGAAAATCTACCATCCTTGTTCCTTTCCTGAAAGTGTTACCTGAAGAAATATAGTGGTTGATAGGACTAAATGAAAACAAAAACATTATGAATGAGGAAGACATTCCGTTGGGGGAAAAAGGATTATGGAAAATAAAACCTATAAAAATAGGATATATGTTTTATTACTTGCTGATAATTTATGAGACCCATAAATATCAAAATAATTTCTGACAGAGACCAAATGTGAGTCAAAAAGGAAGAGCATCTTCTATGAAATCCCCCATTCTTATAATAAAAAAGGGAAAATTGGCACAAACAAGTATAATATGAAAAATTGATATTAAATGATCAATTACTCTTTATCCTTTTGGAAATACATATGTATATGACTATTTTATATTAAAAGTAATGGAAACTAAAACAAAAATAAGAGTAATAATTTATAAATCAATGAGGAAAAGAGTATGTATATATTTTAAACAATACAAAAAAATTTTAAAGCAAAGAGACATAAAAACATGCAAAAAGCAAAAGCAAAGACAAAAATGCAAAAATTAAGATGTGGGACTTCATTAAACTTAAAAGCTTCTGCACAGCAAAAGACACAGCACAGTAAAAGGCAGCCTACGGATTGGGAGAAAATATTTGTGAACTACATATCTGATAAGGAGTTAATATCCAAAATATATAAAGAACTTACACAACTCAATAGCAAAAACCCCCACAAATAACCCAATAAAAACTAGGCAAAGGACCTGAATAGACATTTCTCTGAAGAAGACATAAAAAATGGCCAATAGGTACATGAAAAAGTGCTCAATACTCCTAATCATCAGGGAAATGCAAATCAAAACCACAATGAAATATCATCTCATTCCTGAGGGGATGTTTTTTGTAAAAAAGATAAGAGTTAACAAGCGCTGGCATGAGTATTGTATTAGTCCGTTTACATACCGCTATAAAGAACTGCCTGAGACTGGGTAATTTATAAAGAAAAGAGGTTTAATTGATTCACAGTTCAGCATGTCTGGGGGAGGCCTCAGGAAACTTACAATCATGGTGCAAAGTGAAGGTGCAGCAGGAAGGAGAAGTGCTGAGTGAAGGGGGACGAGCCCTTATAAAATCATCTGATCTTGTAAAATCAAACTCACTATAAGGAGAACAGCATGAGGGAAACCACCCCCATGATTCAACTACAACCACCTGGTCTTTCCCTTGACATGGGGAATTATGGGGATTACAATTCAAGATGGGATTTGGATGGGAATACAAAGCCTCATCATATCGGGTATGGAAGAAAAGAAAATCCATCCACACTATTAATAGCCACATAGATTGGAGCAGCTACTGTGAAAAACAGGGTGCAGCTTCCTAAAGAAATTAGAAATAGAACTACCATGTGACCTGGCATTCCTCCTTTGGGTAAATAACCAAAAGAAATAAAATAATCACCTCATAAAGATATCTGCATTACATATTCATTGCAGCATTATTCATAATATCCAAGATATGGAAACAACCAAAATGTCCATCAATGGATGAAAGCATAAAGAAAATGCAAGATATATATCTCATACAGATCATATATATATAAACATATATAATATATATATATAAGTGCATGTGTGTTTGTGTATATATATATAATGGAATATTATTTAGCATTTAAAAAGGGGACAATCCTGACATTCAAACAACAGGGCAAAACTAGAGATTATTATGCTAAGTGAAATAAGTCAGAAAGAAAAAATATTCTATGATCTCACAAATGTGAAATATTTAAAATATGAATACATACAAACAGTAAAACAGGAGTAGGGTGGAAGGGAGATTGTAGGGATGTGGGAAGATGCAGGTCAAAGGTACAAGGTTCCAGTTATAACTGTATTTATAATAAAGGAGTCAATTATCCAAGAAGATATAACAGTTTCTAATATTTATGAACTTAACAACAGAATGTCAAAATACCTGAGGCAAAAACTGATAGAAGGGCAAAGAGAAATAAATAACCCACTATTGTAGCTGAAGATTCCAATAGACTTCTTTAGTAACTTATAGATCTTTATAGATCAAACAGGAAGAAATGTAATAAGAATATAATACATACGAAGAGCACTATCAAACAATTTGATCTGGTTTATATTTATAGAATAATTCACTCAACAGTGGCAAAATACATTCCTATGAATCTCAAATGGAACCCTTACCAAAAAAATTTTTTGACAGTTTTAAAGTAATACACATTATACAAAATATATCCTCAGACCACAATAAAATTAAACTAGAAATCAATAACAGAAAGATGGCTTGAAAATCCCAAATACTTTGAAATTAAATAACACACTTCCAAATAACACGTGGGTTAAATAAGCTATTTCAAAAAAATTTAAATTTAAATTTAAATGAAAACAATAATACAACGTATCAAAATTTTGGGATGCAGTAAAAGTAGTACTCAGAGGGAAATTAACAACTTTAAGTGCATATATTAAAAAGGAAGAATGACCTGCAATCAGCAACCTAAGATTTCACATTATAAAAATTTTTAAACGACCAATTACAGGTTAAAGCAAGCAGAATGAAAAATACCCTAAGAATCAATAAAGTCAAAAACAAGAAAACAATAAAAAAATCCATGAAACCAAAAGCTGATTCTCTGAAAATAAAAGATCAAGGACATCAATAAATCTTTAGATAGGCTGAGAAGAAAACAGAAGAAACAAATTACCATTATCAGAAGGGTCACTGATTCCATGATATTAAAAGGACAGTGAAGCAATACTACAAATAACTTTATGGCCTCACATTTGATAATTCAGATAAAACGAACTATTTGGAAACACAAATTACCAAAGCCCACTCGAAGTAACACATAATCTGAATAAGTTTATATCTATTAAATATATTGAATAAAAAATAACAATAACAACAGAAAATCTACCATGCCCCGATGGTAGAGTCACTCATTCTACTAATAACATTAAGAAAAGATATCTTTTGTCCACAATTTCTTCCAAAAACTAAAAGTAGATACTACAATTACTAATAATTCTATGAGACCAGGATTATTCTAATCCCAATCCCAGATACAGTAGAGGAGAATTTATATAACTCCATAAAGAACATACAGTAGTCTCATCTTAACCATGGTTTTGCATTCTGCAGTTAATGTTACCACATTAACATAATTTTATTCCAGTATATTATTATAATTTTTTCATTTCATTAATTATTGTTAATCTCTTCGGCACTCAATTTGTAAATTAAACATTATTGTAAGTATGTAAGTATTAGAACAACCATAGTATAAGTTGGGTTCATTAATGTCCATGACTTCAGATATCCATTAAGGTCTTGGAATGTACCCCCCATGGATACGGGGGGACTACTACAATACACCAAAAACCTACAGGTAATATGTTTATTCATGAGAAACAGGATGGTGTCCCCCAAAGGTTTAAAACAAAGCATGGATAAACTATTTTACCATTCTATTTTATATCTTACTAGAAGCCCTGGATAGCCCTGGTTTTAAAAAAGTACAATAAAAGGTATACAGAGAAGAAAGAAATAAAACTGTTTTCATTTGCAGATAATATGATTGTGTATAAAATCCCCCAAAAAGGAGAGAAACTCCTAGAGCAAATAAAGTGTAGTAAGGTCACAGGAGACCATATAAGGTACAAAATAAAATTGCTTTACTCTATACCAGCAATGAACAATTGGAATCTGAAATTAAAAATCAATATCGGTTACAATAGCCCTACCCCCAAAATTACATGCTTAAATATAAATCTAGCAAAATATGAACATATGCTACATGTTATTAATTATATACCTCATGAAACAAATCAAAGATTATCTAAATAAATGGAGATTAGAAGACAGTATTGTTAAGATGTCAATTCTCTGTGTGATATATAGATTCTCATAATCCCTATCAAAATACCAGCAAGTTATTTTCAGATAATGGCAAATTGATTCTAAAGTTTATATTGAAAGGCAAAATATCTAGAATAGCAAAAACAATCCTGAAATAGAAAAATGAATTTCAAAGGATCACACAACCTGATTTCAGGACTTACTAGAATACTACTTCAAGACAGCATGGTATTGGTTAAAGAATGAATGCATAGATCAATAAAGAGAGCCCAGAAATAGGTTCACACAAATATAGTCAATTGATCTTTCACATATGAATAAAGGCAATTCATGGAACAAAGCACAGTCTTTTCAATAAACGGCGCTGGAAAAACTGGATACTCATTTACAGGAAAAAAAAAAATCCATTGGCTGGCTGTGGTGGCTCATGCTTGTAATGGCAGCACTTTGGGAGGCTGAGGTGGGTGGATCATGAAGTCAAGAGTTTGAGACCATTCTGCCCAACACGGTGAAACCCTGTCTCTACTGAAAGTACAATAATTAGCCGGGCATGGTGGTGGGTGCCTATAGTCCCAGCTACTTGGGAAGCTGAGGCAGGAGAATCTCTTGAACCCAGGAGGCAGAGGTTGCAGTGAGCCGAGATCTGGCCACTGCACTCCAGCCTGCCAACAGAGTGAGGCTGTCTAAAAAAACAAAAAACACAAAAAAATCCATCGAATCCAGCTAGACACAGATCTACACCTTTTACAAAGTTAACTCTAAGTGGGTCATCTAAAATGCAAAACTATAAAACTTCTAGAAGAAAATATAGATAGCCTTAGATAACTTTTTAGTTACAGCAAAAAGAATGATGTCTGAAATTTTTAAAATAAACTTTTAAAAAATACTTGCTTTGTGATAGACAGTGGTAAAAGAAAAGATGAGCCACAGAGAAAATACCTGCAAAACACACAAAAATTTAATTTCAAAGCATAATAGTGAAACTGAAAACTGAACACAGATGTTTATTCTTAAGAAAAACTAATAGAATTATCCAGGAAAAACAAAACTCACAATGTTACCAACTTGAAAGGTGATGTAACTATAGGTGTAAATAGATACTGAACATATATGAATCTATTAATTACCAAATTTGACAAAATCAACTATGTACCTGAACAGAGAAACAATATACAAATTCAAAACATCCAAAAATACCAATATAACTGCCTAAATGAGTCTATCCAGATGATTTTATGAATAAATTATGTCAGATATTTTTTGCTATTTATATGATCTGAAAGAAAATGATATGATGCTTTGCAATTAATTTTGATGAAGGTAAAATTTCTTGGTAACCAATCTCATTAGAGAAACGATTTTGTTTTTATTTTGTATTGTAATCCAGGTACTCAATAAATGCATGTATATTTATTAAAAGAATAAGTTCTAAAAAGATAAACTTCTTTACCCAAGGAATTAAGACTTATTAAAATTTTGTAATTTTAAGGTAAAAAATATATTTTTAAAATCTTGATATAACTTCATTATACAGATATATTAATATAAGATATAGTAATGGGACTGTAATATCCTGATGCATTACAATGAAAAATGTAATCCCTAAAGAGATGCTGTAAATGCTGAAAACACATTTGATTATATTAACTTACATATCTTATAAAAATTCTTGATATAAAAATAGTATATTATGCATTCTATCTCAAAGGAATAGTTGATGTTTATCTTAATAGTAACATGATACATTCCCAATGAAGTTAACAATAAAAATAGTGAACAAACATTGTGGTTTGACATTGATCTAGTTCTTGCTGGCTAGAACATTGTGATCAGACAGATTATACATATAATAAGTGGTATAAATTATCACATCTTTTTATTGAATGTGTGCCAAATATTTAATTCAGAGTTTGACATATAACATATGCATAATAAGTAATAGTTACTATTAGCAATAATGTTTATTTATACATTAAACATAAACTATAACATGATTAAAACCAATTAAGATAACTCAACAAGAGAAGAATTTTTTTAAATGATGCCCAGAGATGAAGTACTTATAAGAAAATTAGATGAAAATAGAATGGGGAAATTTTCCATTCATTATAGCAACAAAAATTAAAATGCTTAGTATAACAATAATTGTACAGGATCTTTTTAGAAATGACTGTATGACAACCACAGTTCATTATTTGATCAATGGAAAAATTTTACGTAAAAACAGGTCCTTATTATAACCTTAGATATTGATATGGTTTGGCTGTGTCCCCACCCAAATCTCATCTTGAACTGTAGTTCCTATAATCCCCACATGTTATAGGAGGGACGTGGTGGGAAGTAATTGAATCATTGGGGAGTTTCTTCCATGCTATTCTTATAATAGTAAGTTCTTACGAGATCGATGGTGTCAGAGGGCTTCCCCCTTCACTCTGTTCTCATTCTTCTCTCCTGCTGCCATGTGAAAGACATGTTTGCTTCCTTTTCTGACATGTTTGTAAGTTTCCTAAGACTTCCCCACCCGTGCTGCACTGTAAATTAATTAAGCCTCTTTTTTTAATATAAGTTACCTAGTCTCAGTTATGTCTTTATTACCAGTGTAAGAACAGACAAATACAGATGCATAAATTGAATACAGTATAGATGCTGATTCTATCCAAGTTGATTCTACTTAACATTCCACTGGGATTATATGAGGAACTACACAAAATTATTCTTTAGTTTATCTGCAAAAAAATAAAAAATAAAAGAGCAAACTCGAAACTTTGTAAATAAAAAAGAAGAATCAGCAAAATTTGGTGCAGAAAAAGTCAAACAGCAGTGAAAGTGCCTATGCAGTTGAGAAATAGACTCAAAAGCTTGTATTTTTCTTTGTTTCTTTTTTTTGTTCAAATTTTACTTTGGATTCAAACGTGCAGGTTTGTTACATGGGTACAATGCATGATGCATGATGCTAAGGTTTGGGGTATACATAATCCCATCACTCAGGTACTTAGCATAGTACTAGATAGATAGTTTTCCAGCCCACTCTCCTCCTCCTGTCCACCCGATAGTAATCCCCAGTGTCTCTCGTTTTTATCTTTATGCCCATACACACTCAATGTTTAGCTCCCACTTACAAGTGAGAATATGCAGTATTTGGTTTTTGGTTCCTATGTTAATTCACTTAGGATAATGACCTTCAGCTGTGTCCATGTTGCTGCAAACGACATGGTTTTATTCTTTTTTCATGGCTGCATAGTATTCCATGGTGTGTGTATGCCACATTTCCTTTTTCCAATCTGTCATTGATAAGCACCTAGGTTGATTCCTTGTCTTTGCTATCGTGAATAGTGCTGCAATGAACATATGAGTGCATGCGCCATTTCGGTAGAATGACCAAAAGCTTATTATAATCACTTATAAACTACAATTAGAATTTCAAGCAATGGATAAAATAATTAATTCAATAAATTGTGTTTGGGCCAGTTGGCAAGGTATGTTAGAATACTAACATCCAATTAAATGTATTAATATTCAAATGTAATAAAATAAATTTATAAAAATACTAAATAGATCTATCATTTTGAGTTGCTGAAAGTAGTTCATATTATGACAGATTCAGAAATTATAATATAAAATACTGATAGACTTATTACATAAAAACTAACATAAGTCTTTTAATGTAAAATCTCTGTGGGCAAATCAAAAAGCAAGCAATAAAATGAAAGATATATTTAATAATGGAGGGTCAGTTTCAAAGTGTGATACTACATGATACACACAAAATCATGTATGTATTTTAAAATACATATTCTACTAGAAAAAATAGTGAAAGGATTACACAGGTCATTAACTAAAATAACTCAGCTGCTATTAATTTTATTATGGCAATTTCTCATTTACAGAAATTTAGAAAATACAACATTAAGGAACAAAGCTATCTCATATTTAGTTTTTAACTTGGCAAAGATATAACTATGGATTAAAAGCTAGTGCCAGAGATGGTGTAGGGTGATCGACAGCCTCACATAAGTTAGAATTACAGATCAGAGCAAGTTTTGTAGAAGGCAATTTGATGAAATGTAATAAAAGTCTTAAAAATTTATATGCCCTTTAACCTAAAATTTCCACCTCTAAGTTTACTTACTTAAGGGACGAAACAAAATATTTCAAAGGTTTGTAAAACAATTAAGGAGAACATTTCTAAAGTAAATGTAAGTGATGGATAAGAGAAATACATTAAAGAATATAAAAGACTACTAGGAGCTTTAAAACATGATAGTGTAAAATACTTTTTTTGGATTAAAATAAATACATTACACATAGTTATTTGAGAAAAGAAAAATTTAAAGTTATATTATGATCTCATATGTATATGCATAAAAATATGAAGAAATACATATGTATATATATATATAATTAATGTATGGATGCATGGTGGTTGGATTAGGCTGAACATATCTTTGCTTTTTATGTTGTTCTTGCTTATTTTTTTTAATGTTTTCTCCAAACCTTAATTATAAAATACAGTTAGTGGAAACAAAGTTTACAATAGCCAATAACCACTTCAGGAAGATTGAGAGCTATCATCTAAACAAAGCCTACACACTAAGAATTGTGCTCTTTTGTCGCATATTTATATTATTCAATGCGAACACCCATAAGTGTCATCTCACAGTGATATGCTGAGGCCTGATTTAACTGGATAAGATGGACAAAAAGCACCATTAAATTTATCTGTGTTCAAAATCCCGATGTTCATCAACATTTAATAGCCTGAGAATTTTACTATACATGCTGAGTACCACAGAAACAAGCATGGGAACTAAACTCCACGTACAAAGTCATTGTGATAGCATCCACATTGATCCAGGAAGATACACTTTTACTAGTTGTGATGACAGCATCCATACATTTCCTGCTAGTATCTGGTGAGGAGATTTTCTAAACTTCCCTTCACTATCTTATACCTGTGGTCTTCGGTGTGAATCCGAGTCCCATTCTACCTTTATGATACATTGTGAAATCAATATAAACCAAGCAGAACATCATTCTTGGAAAGCAAAAGTATCAGTCAGAGCTCCAAATTTGAAGTTCTCTGACATTTCTGCCTTTGTAGTTTCTGTTTAAAAATTCCCTCTGCTATAATTTTTCTTTATTCTCTGAGTCTGTGATTAATCCTTCTGGCCACCAAGGACAGGATGAATGTCAGAGTAGACAATGACAGGTAATTGGAGCAGAAAGAGAAAGAAACTAAAGGCACATCATTTTATTTGTAATTTAATGTCCTGGCTGTAAGACACTGAGTGGAAGTCTTCCAGGTAAAGGATGAAATGAGTAAGGAAAATCACCAGATTACAATAGTCTTCCTTAACTGGTGGGGCTTCTTCATGAACCTCACACACCACGCTAGCAGCAAAAATCCAGAAGAAATCCAGAGAAAATGTGTCTTCAGAACAGAGGGCACACACAATTTTATAAGAAAGTATAGCGACAACAAACTGCACTATGAGTTGGAAGTTGTTATCCCCGCAAATTCCTCTCCTACGTTTCCACACAGTATTTTCCAGCATATAGTCAAATACCGCATTTCAAGTACAGGTATTGATCAACTTACGACCTATGCAACTTACGGCCATTCGACTTTACGACCACAATAGCTAGCCACGGCTGCTGCTGGCAGCGCAAACGTTGCCCAGCTGGGCGTACGACAGTGCGGACCAGCTTCCGGCAGCACTACCATCTCCGCGTGCATATAGCCTACTCAACTTACAACCAAATCGTGTTACGACCGGTCTGTCAAAAACCAAACGTGGTCGTAAGTCGAGCACTAGCTGTAGTTATAATTAGCAGAATATGGTATCACTATGAAATCTGTGCATAGACATTGACATTTTAAAAATTAGGAGAAATATAAGAAGCAATTTTAAAGGCAAGTATACATCAGGAGAATAATTATTCCAGGACACAAAAGGGTTCAAGTAGTTCTCCATTGTGCTAGGAAAAAAATAATGAAAACATATTTTCTAAGAAAGGGAGACAACACGAAAAATACGAAGATAGGTGAAGAAAAATGAGCATATGTGATGCATATATTATTTCTAATAGTGAAATTAAATAAATGGAAAATAGGAACAGAAACATCTGAATTATGACAGCACCTATATGATAATAATTAGCATCCAGAGATCACAGGAGAACATGGTTTTATAGTAATAACTAGTAACGAAAAATAATGTATAAGAGTTTTGTATCCAACCAAAATATGCTTCAGTTGCAAACACAATCTAGCAAGGTAAAACAGGAAGGATTTAGGAAATATGCCTTAGGCTTGTCTTTTTTTTTGAATTAAAACAAAAAAACATTTTAAACTATGAGATGAAATCTAAACAACCAAAAAGATGGATTAAAAATAAGGAACTCAGAAATATTAAAGTCATGGTAAAAGAACAAGCAGCACACAGTAATGAATTTACATATTCAACTAAAATTAACCTATTCCTCAAACATGGGTAGAAAACCAAATATAAAGTCTATAAATCCTGATTGTGTTAAAGTAATAATATTAACCAAAAACTGGTAGAGGAGAGAAGAACATCAGGGATAGTTTAAAAGTATTTAATTCTTTGTTAAAATTGGGTCAATAAATCTGTTAACATTAAGACAGAAAAAAATGCCGGGCACGGTGACTCATGCCTGTAATCCCAGCACTTTGGGAGGCCAAGGTGGGCAGATCACGAGGTCAGGAGTTCGAGACCAGCCTGACCAACATCGTGAAACTCTGTCTATACTAAAAATACAAAAAAATTAGCAGGGTGTGGTGTTACCCACCTGTAATCCCAGGTAATCAGGAGGCTGACGCAGGAGAATCGCTTGAACCTGGGAAGCGGAGGTTGCAGTGAGCCAAGATCATGCCATTGCACTTCAGCCTGGGTGACAGAGCAAGACTTTGTCTCAAAAAAAAAAAAAAAGAAGACGAAGATAGGAAAAAAATAGAATGATCTTGAATTCTACATTTTACTTAAAACTTTTCATTTTTAATTTAAAAAAATGAATTTAGGAACAAATGTTCTTGTGGAAAATCGTTTATTTGAATTTCAGCTATCCCTTCAGCTTCATTTTAATTCCTTATTTTTTGGAATTTCGATTTTACTTTTATATAAAACTGCATGTGCATAATATTTAAAATTTTCTCTACAAGTTCTGTAACAAAAAATATCATTTCCCTGTCCCAGCCAGCTCTGCTTCTTCCCTCCACACCCTAGAATTTACTACTGTCAACTTTCCTTTATACCTCTTTTTAATTTCCATAGTTTCTGTAACAAATTCATTTTTCAGCTCACATATTGTCTTTTGTTCACCTAATATAAATAAGGAGAATTTAACTTTCTATACTCACCCTCCACACATAAATTCTCAACCTCCAGCTTCTCAATATGCCACAATGTAGTTAACTTTTCATTTAATCATTATACAAATTGAACTTATTAGAAATGTTAATTAAATCTGATCCAAGTATTCATGTCCTCACATATTCTTTCCTCTTTATGCTCCCTTGTGAACTTAGCACTGATAAATCTCAGGTTCACTTCTTTTCTAGACATATTCTACAACTGTCTCAGATTTTCCTTTATAAAAATTCCGGAAATTCCCTCTCCATCCTTATATTCTGAAAGCCATACTTCTAAGTTATATACCTTCCCACTTCTTGATTCTTTCTTTTCTGCAAAATAATTCCTCATTAGCTTCTGGATAATGGGTGCATGAAAGAAAATTTAAGACATTTCTCATATTACTATTCAGTGATCATTCTAGTAAGTACATGATTCCAGGAGACAAATCCTTTCACTTTCAATCGATTGTTTCAATAATTTCTAAACTTTAGTGTTGTTATTGAGAATTATTATGCCATTTTCATAATTGATCTTTTAGTTTCACCATTTTCAAATTTGTAAGGATGAGAGGCTTTCATGTTTCTGTGTTTCTGTGTGTGTGTGTGTGTGTGTATAATTCTATTTCTTGCACTTATGCTAGGTGCTTTTTTATTTTGCAAGAGACTCAGCTTTAAGCTTTATAAATGCTGAAGATGGAATCCCTTGAATATCTGCTTTCTAAAATCCAAAATTTATTGATACCTTTATCTCCTGTTGTTTTGCCTCCACTTTCTCTTTCTGCTTCAAAGTTTATGACCATTTTTGTTCATATGCTGTTGTTTTAGTAATCTTTTAAGAGTCAACAAAGTTTAAAATACTTAATCTGCTGTATTTGGTGGCCATTTATATATTCTTTTTAGTTAAGTTTAATCAACATTTATGGAAATGTCATGTTTATGATTTTATTTTTAAATTCCTTCTCTCGTTCCTTTCTTTATCTTTTCTCTATCTTTATATGTAAATAGCAGTGCCTCCAATGATGTTCCTCAAATGTTGCAAGTGGATATTTCTGTAGGATAACATTTTATGTGGTTTGCTTTTTGACTTATATACTTTGTATTGCTTCAGATTTTTAATATCTACAAATCGTTTTTCCAATAAGAATAGCATTTAAAAAATCTCCTCCATATTAGAAAAGCATAAATTCGTAAGTTTTGAACAATTCAAACAAATCGTCCAGTTGACAAGAAAAAGACAATTTGTTCACGTTGTTGTCTTCTATTTGGTATCCAAGTTGTCTTCACTTCAACAAATAAACTGACTTTTAGAGGCCCTATAAAAAAAAAAGTCTAATTATATTATAAAATGTATGACTTTAGCGGCTGTTAATAAGTTTCAGGTAAAATAAATTGTATTGTAAACTTTAAACATTAAAAACAATTATCTATCTACTTACCTACCTACCTGAAATGAGGAGAAAAGCAGTATGCCTTTTATACTTCTTTATTTTGAATGTTGAGAAGGACTAGAGTGGGGAGGAATTCCCTTCCTCCACAGGGCTAGGATTTCCTTCTTCCAGCTGGGATAAAAATTTCCTCCTACCAGCTGGGATAAGGTTTGAATCTTGCGCTCTGTGACGCTCTTCCCTGGAGAGTAACACTTCATTGTGAGGGAGGCTCTGGGCATAATTGCACAACAGCTTATTCTTCTACACCCTTGCCAGGGCCATGAGAGGAGTTTTCTTTACTATTCTGGAGAAGCTGGTAGAGTTCTTGGAAGGAAAATCCACAAATGTCTGGAGCTTCTCTGAAGACTGCAGCCCCCAGAAGTTTCTCACTCTCATTGTCTTTCACACTCAGCCTCCAGCAATTCATCAAAATTACCATTTAAAAGTTCTTACCATTGTATGGCTTGAGCAGCTTCGTCTGGGACACCTTCTGCTCCAGGTAAGTGGATCTTTGCACTGTCTTCTGGATGCTTTCATCTTTCCAGATATGGAGATGACAGTTTGCCTCCTGACCTCGGTTCTCTGGTGAGCAGTCTCATCTAAGGTTTAAGAAAAACCTTAAGATGAGAGCAGTAAATACCAAGATCTTCATGTCATCCTTGCAGTAGCCCATTACGTACCAAAATGATATGAATACTAATGTTTCTTTTTATCTACTTTTTGAAGGCCAATGTTGAAATTTTCTGTTTTTACGTTTTTTGTATTTAATCTTTAATAGAGCGATACTCCAAACTTGATGAAAAAAAAAACCTAAAAAGCCTGTTTCCTGTCATATCTGGTAGATACAGGTCGGCCTGTTGTTTTGGTTTTTTTGATCAAGTAGATTGGGTTGAAATTATTCAGAAAAAAATTTCTTAATAGAAGGGAAGACTTGAATTAAAATGTACATATATTTGCACATACAAAGCTAACCAAACAAATTCCTGTCACAACAATTTAGTCAGCTCATAGAATATTTAAACTCATGGATCCATAAGTTTGTGACACAAACAAATGTTAACTAAGCGCTTTTTACACTGCATAAAGTCTAGGTTCAAGCAAAGCCAAACTTGACCACCTGCATGTTCATTATGGATAAATGTATCTCTCTTCATATTTTAGTTAAGTCTGCATTTCATCTTAACAGTTTTTGTTTGTCCACTTTTATTCATTTAACTGTATGCCTTCAGTCTTTATGCCAATAGCCTGCTACAAATAGGAAGGTACTGATATGGTTGGGCTCTGTGTCGCCACCTAAATCTCATCTTGAATTGTAAGCCCCATGTGTTGAGGGAGAAAGGTGATTAGATGATAGGGTAGTTTCCCCTGGCTGTTCTCGTGATAGTGAGTGAATTCTCATGAGATCTGATGGTTTTAAAAGTGGCAGGTTTTTTTTTTCCCTGTGCTCTCGCTTCTGCCTTGTGAAGAAGGTACTTGCTTCCCCTTCACCGTCCACCATAATTGTAAGTTTCCTGAGGTCTCCTCAGCCATGTGAAACAGTCAGTTCAATCTCTCTTGGGTATTTCTTTACAGCACTGTGAAAATGGACTAATACAGGTACTAACTCATCCAAGTAGCCTATAGATTAAATCTAAAATTATGTGGGAAAAATAAGTGATATGAAATTATTCGACCATCCAAATTTCAGCCTTTATGAAGGTAAAATATAAGTTTAATGAGAATTTTCAATATAGGTCATATTAAAATAATTTATATTTTTAATGGATCTGTCTTAAAAATCAAAGGAATTTAATTCACTCATTTTTTAATAAAAACAGTATTTAATATTTGCAAAAAATATTCTAGGTATTCTTGGAGTTATAAAAAGATTAGGCAAAAATCCTGCTGGAGAGCTTGCATGCAAATAACTATAATGCAGAGTAAAAATAACTTTGGTAGTAGGATAGTTAAAAAATATGTGAGTGAACAAAAAAATGAAAGCTTAATTCCTACTATGTAGTTAGGAGATGCCTTAAGAAAGAGGGAGCATTAGTGTTGAGAATTGAGCAATGACTCAACTTTCAAAAGTGCATAATGGGTAATACAAGAGAGACAGGAATTTTGATTTAAGGAAAGATTAATAGCTATAAAGCAAGAAAGGTACGACATGGTTAGAGCATAGAGGTCTTGAATTCAAAACGAAGAAGTGTTTAATTCATATTTTTGGTAGTAGAAGTAATTGAAATTTTTGAAGTAAATGTCAGCTTCACAAGTTGTCTTATATAAGGTTCAGCAGCCTGAAGAACGAACATATCTAGTGGAAGAGATAAGGTGGAAAAGCCAAAGATCAGAGGATTAGTTAGATCATTAGTGAAAACCAAAGCAAGGAAATTATTGACCAAGAAGCTGACGTTAGGAAGGATTTGAGGACAGATACTGAAGGTAAACTTAATCAAATTGACAAGCAGCATAAAGGTGAAAGATCAACATTTAGATATGATATTGAGAAAGTGATTGGAAAACATAATACGTTTCATTTAGATAGTGGTGATCACCAAAACGGAATGAGAAATAATAAGAGCCTTTGGGAAAACATAACGAGGTTGGACATGAAAGAAGAGAAAAACAGACTCTCTAAAAAGAGAAATTGGAAACTGTATAAAAAAGAAAATTGGAAGAGAAAAAAATTAGAAATATTAGTTTATATTAACTAAGCTTAAGAATCCTAAAATCAGCAGAATTTTATCTAAATTAAGGTCTTTTATATTGTTTACTAGCCCCCACCCATTATGACATAGATCACTTATGACTTCCAATAAATCTGAATACAAAATATGCTATATAACTATGAAACAAAAATGCTGATGACTAGGATGTTGAAAACAATCAAGAATTGTTTCTTCCTCCTGACCATGTTCACACGTTGATCGATTATAACCTGTTAAGAAGGACAGTCAGGGCAAAGAGAATTGGGAGGTGACAAGAGGACACTTGTACTGTTTGCACCTCATTAAAAAAGATGAATAGTATTAAAGGTTGAAACTACTAAAATGGAACATCATTGGTTACTGTGCCACCTGGCTCGAAGATTAAATAATTTAATCAAGACTCCATAGAAGTGCCAGAGTATAGATGTAAACATAGTCTATCACAAACTCAGTACAAATAAAATTTTTAGTCACAGCTACTTGCTATATGACATTTTACATTTAGTTAAGGAACAAAGTATTTCCACATGAAATATAGTAATTTATTGATGACTCTATCGTCAAAAGATAAGTACTATAGGAATTGGAGAAAGAAGTTTTATTCATGACCTCGGAGGTGAGAGAAAATATATGTTTAGGGCCCCTATCAAGTTTTATTTTCACTATAAAATTTTGTGAAAATAAAACTTGATATGGGCTCCAAACATTGATAAGGAGTGATTAATTCAATCAATTAGTCATTCCATTAGTTGTTCAGCTAACATCTGGGCACCTGCTCTTCCAGTTCCTGTGCTGGGTGCTGGGAACAAAGAGATTATAACAAAATGTAGAATGTGCCGAGTACTATGAAGCAGGCAGAGCAGTGCTGAGCCCTGATAGTCAGTGTTTCATTATCATCAGCATCACCTGAGAGGTTATTAGGGATGTAGAACTAAGGCTCCATCCCAGATGATCTGAATTTGAATCTGCAGTGTAACAAGATACCCAGGCGATTCCTGAGTACATTAAATTTGAAAGGGCTGGGATAGTTGGCGTTTAGTCTTTCTTTAAGATGTAAGTTATAAGGCCTGGCATTTTGACATTTATTTTTTTGGGAGAAATACTAAAATAAGTAAGAGGTAGCAAGATAGTTCCTCTCCACAACCCTTTGCATCTAGGCCAGGGCACAAAACAAAAACCCAACTACCTGTATGCTCTGCTTGTGAATTTAATCTCAAAAGGGTAACTCAAACTTGCAGGTTAGAGACTATGGCTATGGTATAAATGAAAGCAGAGTGGTGAGCGTTAGGGGGCCAGGATCAGGCAGCATTCTGGTTAGCATCCAATGGTGGCCGCATCAGAATCCTGGCCGTGCCTTCACTTCATGAGTTTCTTCCTGAACTGCTTGCTTCTCTGAGACTCAATCATGTGCCATCAGGTAAACCTTTCTTTGTAACCTAAACAAAATCCATTATTTCCTTGTTTGGATCATTTTCTAGTATATTCAAAGAATGGACGCTGATGTCGCTTTACAGATCCTGTTAGGAGGGAGGAATTGTGCTATTTGCATTGAATCTCTTCTCTTAGTATTATTTTTAACATAAGTTGAAAATATTTAGAATTATAAAAAAGTTACAAGAGTCTACATAACCAATATCACTAATATAACACAAATATACAATATTGGCATGCATGTTTTGACTTTAAAAAATACTATTCCTCTATATTTGGTTAAAAAAAGTTACTATACCATTTAAAAAGAATTTAAACAATACATAAATAGGCAAACATAAAGGTTAAAAAATCAGTCCAGATTCAATCACTCAAAAATAACCTTTATTAACATTTGGTGAATGTAATTTCAGTCATATTTTAAAGTATATATAAATAGAAAAACTGAGAAATGTTTTATTAAAATTGGATATTACCAAAATCATTTAAATGACAAGCAGAAACTTAATTTTCTGGCTTTTATTAGAAAAAAAGACAGTGAAGAAATTGCTCAACTTTAAATATGTGTCTTCATCTCAAGTGATATAGTTTCCTAAATGCTCTCTCTTAGGTTAAGAAAGGAGGAAAAAAGTTAAGAAGTTGGGGTCTCTTTTTATGAAACTACACGTTTCAGTTTTAGCAGCATCAACAATATTATAAATGAAACTTGAATATATTTTCACTCTCACACTTTCTTCTCCCCCTTTCTCACTTCTCCCCCTCAGATTCTGGTTGTACTAGTTACTTCATGTTTTAACATGGTGTAGGTTTTTATTCAAAATTGGTTTTTGTGGCCATATTTCACAAGGTTAAATGGAATTAATTTTTAATTATGTGAATTTGATGTTTACATTTTATACAACTACAGGAGCTCTTCTACTCCTGAAACCCTAGTTGAATGAATTTATTGTCAAGATTTTTAAAAAATACTGATAGCTGTTATATACATCTTTTTAAATATCTGCCTATTCAGTGTGTTTCATTATGATCAGCATCACCTGAGAGGTTGTTAGGTGTGTAGAATTAAGGCCCCATCCCAGATCTTCTGAGTTTGAATCTGCATTGTAATGAGATACCCAGGTGATGCCTGTGTACATTAAATTTGAAAGGGCTGGGATAGTTGGCATTTTGTCTTTAAGATGTAAGCTATAAGGCCTGTCATTTGGACACTTATTTTAGTATTTCTCCCCCCCCCAAAAAAAAGTAAGAGGTAGCAAGATAGTTCCTCTCCGCAACCCTTTTATAATGTTTTATTCTACATTACGTATCTGTCATTTTTGGAAACACATTTTTGGAGTTTAGTTTATTTTAGAAAGATCCCTAGAAAGTTTTAACTTTCTTCTGCCATCAAATATTGTTTGGATAAGCATAAAGACAACTCATTTTTTTCTTAATAATTTAATTTCTTTTTATTAAATAAATATAAATGAGCTATCATTTTGGAACACAGTATGTTTAAAACAGAAAAGGACACAAATCACAATTATTCGTTCAAAGAATTATCGAGTGGAACAGTAGCTCAAGATACAAATATCAATTCTCCCAGATTCCTCTCTTTCTCCTATACAAAGATCATCAATAGTCTAACTTACTTATTTTTTAATTTTTATTATTGATATTATATATATATATGGTGGCTACATATGATAAATTGTCACATTCATATAATATTTAAGACCAAATCTGTTTAATTGGGATATTAATAATCTTAAATATGTCTTTTATTCATGCTAGAAACATTTTAGTTACTATCTTCTAGCTATTTTGAAATGTGCAATAGATTATACTCAACCTATTAATCTGTCGAACACTACTTGTAATTTCTCCTACCAAACTGATTATTTATACCCATTAATCAACCTCTGTTCATTTCCATCTCTTCCCTACCTTTTCCTGACTCTGGTATCCACCAATCTACTTTTTCTTTTTTTAACCAATCTACTCTATATTCATGAGTTCCACTTTTTTGGCTCCCACATATGACTGAGAACGTGTGATATTTCACCTTCTGTGCTTGGCTTACCTTACTTTAATGGCCTCTAGTTTCATACATGTTTCTGCAAATGACAGGATTTCATTATCTTTTTGGCTGAATAGTAATCTATTATTTGTGTATATATATCACATTTTCTTTATTCACTCATGCATTGATGTGCACTTAGCTTGATTCCATATTTTGGCTATTGTGCATAGTATGCTGTAATAAATATGGGAGGGCAGATATGTGTTTGACATAGTGATTTTCTTCATTTTCTTTCTTTTGGGTATATAGACAGTGGTGGAGTTGCTGGATCATATAGTAGTTCTATTTTTAGTTTTCGAGGGAACTTCCATACTGTTCTCTATGGTGACTGTACTAATTTACATTTCCATCAGCAGTGTACCAGGGCTCCCTTTCCTACAGTCTCACCATCATCCATTATTCCCTGTCCTTTTGAGTGTGTTTATTTGGATTTTTTTTCTTCATTAGCCTAGCTTATCTTAATTCTTTTTCCAAAGGACCAACTCCTGGATTTGTTCATCTTTCGTATACCTTTTTGTGTCTCAATTTCCTTCAGTTTAGCTCAGATTTTGGCTATTGCCTTTTTTGGTGTTGGTTTGCTTTTGTTTTTCCAGTTCCTCTAATTGTGATGTTAAGTTGTTGGTTTAAGCTCTAACTTTTTGATGTGGGTATTTAGTGTTACAAACTTCCTTGTTATCATTGCCTTAGCTGTGTCCCAGGGATTCTGGTATGGTATATCATGATTCTCCTTAGTTTAAAATCATTTCTTGATATCTACTTTGATTTCATTATTTACCCAAAAGTCATTTAGGAACAGATTATTTAATTTCAATGTAATTATATGACTTTGAGCAATTTTCTTAATATTGATTCCTATTTTTATTGTGCTATGGTCTAAGATTGTTGTTGGTATCATCTTGGTTTTTAAAAATTTGCTGAGGATTGTTTTATGTCTAATTGTGTGGTTGATTTTAGAGTATATGTCATGTACAGATGAGTTGGATATTTTGCTGTTTTTGGATAAAGACCTGTGAATGTCTATTAGAACAATTTGGTCAAGTGTTGAGTTCAGGTCCTGAATATCTTTGTTAGTTTTCTGCTTCAATGCTCTGTCTAATATTGTCAGTGGAATGTTAGTCTCCCACTATAATTGTGTAGTTATTTAAGTTTCTTTGTAGTTCTCTTAGAAATTGCTTTATGAATCTGAGTGCTCCTGGATTGAGTGCATATATATTTAGGATAGTTAGGTCTTCTTGTTGAATTGACCCCTTTACCTTTATGTAATGCTATTCTTTGTATTTTTTTTTTTTTTTACCATTATTGGTTTAAAATCTGTTTTGTCTGAAATTTTAATCCTCAACCATAAAAACCCTAGAAGAAAACCGAGGCTAATACCATTCAGGACATAGACATGGGCAAAGACTTCATGACAAAAACACCAAAACCAATTGTAACAAAAGCCAAAATTGACAAATGTGATCTAATTAAACTAAAGAGCTTCTGAACGGCAAAAGAAACTGTCATCAGAGTGAACAGGCAATACAGAATGGAAGAACATTTTTGCAATCTATCCATCTGACAAAGGTCTAATATCTAGAATCTACAAGGAACTTCAACAAATTTACAAGAAAAAAAACCCATTAAAAAGTGGGTAAAGGATATGAACAGACCCTTCTTCAAAGAAGACATTTATGCAGCCAACAAACATGTGAAAAAAAAAAAACTCATCATTAGAGAAATGCAAATCAAAACCACAATGAGATACCATCTCACCCCAATCAGACTGGCAATTATTAAAAAATCAAGGAACAATATATGCTGCCAAGACTGTGAAGAAATAGGAATGCTTTTGCACTGTTGGTGGAATGTAGATTGGTTCAACCATTGTGGGAGACAGTGTGGCAATTCCTCAGGGATCTAGAACCAGAGATACCATTTTACCCAGCAATCTCATTACTGAGTATACATCCAAAGAATATAAATCATAACCATTATAAAGACACATGCACATGTATGTTTATTGCTGCACTATTTACAATAGCAAAGACTTGGAAGCAACCCAAATGCCCATCAATGATAGACTGGATAAAGAAAATGTGGTATATACACACCATGGGATACTATGCAGCCATAGAAAAGCATGAGTTTATGTCCTTTGCAGGGACATGGATGAAGTTAGAAGCCATCATCCTCAGCAAACTAACACAGAAACAGAAAAGCAAATAACATATGTTCTCACTTATAAGTAGGAGTTGAACAATGAGAACACATGAACACAGGGAGGGGAACAACACACACCAAGGCCTGTAGGGCAGTGGGGGACAACAGGTGGGAGAGCATTAGGACAAATAGCTAATGCATGTGGGGCCTAAAACCTAGATGATGGGTTGATACGTGCAGAAAACAACCATGGCACATGTATACTTATGCAACAAACCTGCACATTCTGCACATGAATCCTGGAGCTAAAAGTAAAATTAAAAAGTAAAAAAAAAAAAAAAAAAAAAAAAAAATTAGAATAGCAATTCCTGCTTTTTTTGCGTTTTCCATTTGCGTTGCAGATTTTTTTCCATCTCATTAATTTGAGCCTATACGTTTCATTGCATGTGAGTTCGCTCTCTTAAAGACAGCATAGTGTTGGGTCTTGCTTCTCTATCCGACTTGTCACTCTGTCTCTTTTAATTGGGATGTTTAGCCTGTTCACATTCATGGTTAGTATTGAAATTTGCAAATTCATTTCTGTCATGTTGGTAGCTGATTATTACGCAGATGTTTGTGTGGTTGCTTTCTAGTGTCACTGATCTATGTACTTAAGTGAGCTTTTGTAATGACTAGTAATGATTTTTCCTTTCCATGTTTAGCACTCCCTTCAGGACCTCTTGTAAGGTGGATCTGGTGGTAACAAAATCCTTTAGCATTCATTTGTCTGAAAAGTATCTTATTCCTCTGTCACTTTTTCAGCTTAATTTGGCTGGATATGAAATTCTTGGTTGGAAAATATTCTCTTTAAGAATGCTGAATATAGGCCTCCAATCTCTTCTGGCTTGTTGGGTTTTGGCTGACAGGTCTGCTGTTAGTTTGATGGGGTTCTCTTTGTAGGTGATCTGCCTCTTCCTTCTTGCTGTTTTTAACATTTTGTGTTTAATTTCAACCTTAGAGAATTTGATGACTGTGTCTTGGGAATGTTTTTCTTGTATAATATTTTTCAGGGATTCTCTGCATTTTCTGAATTTGAATGTTGGCCTCTCTAATAAGATTGGGGAAATTTTCATGAATGATATACTGAAATGTGTTTTCCAAGTTGCTTCCTTTCTCTGTCTTTCAGGGATGCCAATGCATTGTAAATTTGGTCTCATAATATAATTCCATATTTGTCACTGTTTTTTCTTTTCATTCTTCTTTATTGTTTTTTCTTATTTTTGTCTGATAGTTATTTCAGAGAACAGGTCTTTGAACTCTGAGATTCTTTCCTCAATGATCAGTTCTGCCCGTAATGCTTGTGATTATATTCTGAAATTCTTGAAGTGAATTTTCCAGCTCTATCAGCTAAGTTTGGTTCTTTTTAAAAAACAGCCTTTTCACCTTTCATCTCTTACATTGTTTTACTGTATTCCTTAGAATTTTCAGATTGAATTTCATCTATCTCCTGAATATCAGTGATCTTCATTTCTATAAATATATTGTATTCTATTTCTGTCATTTCAGCCATTTCAACCTAGTTAAGAACCATTGCTGTGGAACTAGTGTGAGGCAGGTAAAAAGACACTCTGGCTTTTTGGGTTGCCAGAGTTCTTTCACTGGTCCTTTCTTATCTATTTGAGCTAATGTTCCTTCAGTATTTGATGTTGTTGTCCTTTAGATGGTTTTGTTTGTTCATTCATTTCTATATTCTTCAATGCCCTTTGTTATTTTGGTTATGGTATAAGGTGGGTTCTGTTGACTGAGTTTTATTGTACTCTGCCCCTGGATCGTGAAGGAGACCGCTTTGATTCCTATCTTCTTGTCCACATTTATTTTGTTGGGTGTTCTGGTTCATGAGGTTCCCTCAGGCAAGACTCACAGTGGACAGACAAGCCATATCCTTGCTGGGCTGGCCCTAATCTGCTGTCCATGTGCTTCCTGGGCAAACACGAGGTTATGCCTGCCCACAGAGCTCAGGCAGAAGCAGGACCTCTGTGCTGGAAGCTCCAGCAGGTATGGCCCATCTGGCTATGAAAGATAGGGGTGGGTGGAATCGTCTACTCTGCTGTCTGCATGTTTCCAAGGCAATAGTAGGGTACATCCTTCAGCAAATTTAGGCAGAAGTGGGACTACTGGGCTGAAAGCTCTAGGAGGTATGGTTCACCTGGATTCCAGTGGCAGAGTTGAATGGGACAACCACTCTGCCATCCTGGTGCTCTCTATGACAACAGGAGGCTTTACCTACTGACTAAGTTCCTATAGAGACAGAACCAGTGGGCCAGAAGGTCCTGCAGGTATTGCCAGCCTGGCTATCAGCAGCAGGGGTGGGTGGGATCACTTGCCCTGCTGTCCAGCTGTTTACAGGGACAACAGGAGGCTGCCCTTTAGCTAATTTCCCATAGAAATGAGATCACTTGGTCAGAGACTTTAGAAAACATTGCCCACCTGGCTTTTACTGATAAGGGTGAGTGGAGTTACCTGCCCTGCAGTCCAGGCATTTCCCAGGACAAAAGGCTGCACCCTCTGACTTGAATCCACACAGTAATGGGACTGCTGGGCCAGGGCCAGAAGTTCTAGCAGGCATTGTCTGCCTGACAAGCAATGGCAGGGGTGGGTAAAGTGTCCAGCTGACTTCAGGCCAGATGAGGACCACTGGGTAGAAAGCTGTCAGCTCCATCTGGTGAGGAGATAGAGGTGGAGCAATCTTACTGCTCTCAGGCATCACAACTGCAATCTCTATTGGGCTGTGGCATCAGTGCTGGTCTGCTCCAGGGTATAAGGCTTATAAATGTCCCCTTGGACTCAAGAGTTGTCCCTGCAATATGTCCTGGTTGTTCTCTGCCTCAGTCTAGAAGCATGGTGGGAGGGTACGGGGTGGGGATCAGGGGATTCTCCCATTTCCAGTCTTGCACAGGTCTCTGTGAAGACCGTGAATCTTCCTGGGGTCTCTTACTCACTCACCCTTTCCCACGTTGGAGAGGTTTTCCTGGATCCACATTGAGCCCAGACAATCTGGTACCCAGCCTCATTCCTCTCTGCTGTCTGCATCTCACTGATGCTTTGATGGATCCAAACATAGTTTCTCAGATAATTGGCCCGCAGGGTGAGTGTTCACTAGCCCTTTTGTTTCTTTTCCATGAAAGCGACGCATATGAGTTTCTTCTAGTTCGTCATCTTGGTTCCCTCCTTTTTGCCCATTTAAAAAATCAGATTATTTGATGTTTTGCTATTGAGTTATTTGAGCTCCTAATATATTCTGGTTATTAATCTTTTGTCAGATAGGTAGTTTGCAAATATATTTTTCTATTCTATTGGTTGTCTCAACTTTTTTTTTGTTTTCTTTGCTATGCAGAAGTTTTTAGTTTGATACAATCTAACTTTGAATACCATAGATCAATTTTGCACATTTAAAACAATATAAAGAGAATAATTTAGTATATTTTTATTTGTATCTGACTTCTTGTATTGAGCATTTTGTTTACATTTATCTTTGTGTGTATAGCTTTAGTTTGTTGTATTTTTAGTTTGCATATGTGCATATGATTGTTATATACATGTAGGAGTGAAATTGTTTAGTCATTGGGCATAAGTATGTTTAAATTTAGCAGACACAGATAAAAAGTTTTTCCCAAGTAGTTGTAGAGAATTTATGCTTCTATTAATAGTGTGTGATATTTCTACTTGTGTCACATGATCTGTAACATTAATATTGAATGTTTTAAAAATTATTATAATCTGTAATCATATTTCACAATTGCTTCACTTATTTCCCTCATGTCTGAAGTTGAGCTCCTTTTCAAGAGTTTATTTTGCATTTGGATGTATTTTGGGGGAATGTTTCTTTTCAGATTTCTTGCCTATTTTTTTCTATTAATTATTTTGCTTTTTCTTATTGGTTTATGAGTTCTATTTTCTGAATATGAGCCATTTGTTATTTATTGTTGACTGTTAGATGTGTGATTATCATTTTTGTTATTTTTGTTAGCTGTTTCCTTTACTAGCAGTTATTGAAAAGACTGCTCTGCCATATGACCTTCCTTGTAGTTCAAGCAGTCATATACATGTGGGTTTGGATCTGGATTATTGTGTTGTATTTCCTTGGTTCGTTTCCCTATTCTTACACCAATTTTATCTTGTCTTAAAATTTCTTCATACCATGTGTAATAAATCCTCTCACCTTGTTTATGTACAAGAGAGTTTTTAATTTTCTTGCCCTTTGCATTTTATATAAAGTATCAAATCAAATTTTCAAATTTTACAAAAGTAAATCTATTGACAATGTTTTCTTTAATTTTTTGGAAACAAAATTTGCATTGAAGTATAAACTTCAAGTAGAAAAATGTACAATTCATACATATATATATATATATAAAACGTTTGATACATTACGGAAAGGGTATATGATGTAGCTATGATACACATGAAAAAAAAGGAACATTACCACTACCAAGAAAATATCTCATGATCCTTTGCCAGGGGATCCTCACCCAAAGACAACCACTATCTTGAATTAGGTTAGCCAACTTTTGAATTTTATACAAAGGAAACCATATAATATATACACTGTTTGGCTTAGCATGGCATATGTAAGATTCATCTGCATTGTTTCAAGTAACTGAAGTTTGCACGTTATCACTGTCATATGGTTCTCATTGTGTGTCATAATACATTGGTATTTTAGTCTTGATAATCATGGATTTCTGTCTGGGATGTTTTACAAATAATGCTGTTATAGTAAAAATGTGTACTTTTTTCTTTAGTACATACCTAGAAATAAAATTGTAGGGTCATAGCATATACCTATGTTCAGCTTCCCTAGATAATGTGAAAGTCAAATTGTTTTTCCAAATGGCTCAACAAATATTCCTACTAAAGTGGTCAAAAAATTTTTATTTCCACCAATAAAAATTATTCCACCAATATTTTCTACTGGTAATAATAAAGAAACTAATAATTTATGAGAGTTCTAGCTGCTACTTGTTAACGTCAGTATTTTTATTTTTGTCATTCTAGTGGGTACATAGTAGTATCTCATTTTGATTTTAATTTGCATTTCCATGACTAAAAATCTTTGTCATTCTAGTGGGTACATAGTAGTATCTCATTTTGATTTTAATTTGCATTTCCATGACTAAAAATCGCTAGCACCTTATTTGAATTTGTCAACCATTTGGATATTCCTTTTGGTTTTGAAGTATTTGCTTTGTTATCTTTTTTCCTATGTTTAATTTAAAAATATTTTCTGGATAAAAGTTTTTTTTGTATGTGTGTGTGAGTGTGTGAGAGAGAGAGAGAGAGTGTGTGTGTGTGTGTGTGTGTGTGTGTGTGTGTAGTATGTACTGTATACCTTTCCAATGTGTGTTTTGCCTTTTCACTTGATGACATCTTTTGATAGATAAAAATGTAAAATTTTGATATAGTATTACTTATTTCATCCTTTATAATTAGTGCTTCATGTGTCCTGATTAAGGAATTCTTACTTACCTCAAGTTTATGAAGATTTCTTTCCTGTATTATTTTATAGAAGCTTTGTTGTTTTACTTTTCACATTTTGATCTACAATCCAGACAGTGTCATTTTTCTGTGTGATGTGAGTTGTGGATCAAGATTAAAATTGTTCATATTGATATGCAAGACCTAGAAATTTTATTGAAAATACTTCTCTTGTTTTT
Source organism: Sapajus apella (assembly GCF_009761245.1). Lineage (NCBI taxonomy): Eukaryota > Metazoa > Chordata > Mammalia > Primates > Cebidae > Sapajus > Sapajus apella. The sequence continues at coordinate 54,906,192 of NW_022436944.1, read as the reverse complement.
TAAACTTCAGTGTCATCTTTATCATCAATCAAGTGACATATATTAAGGGATCTGTTGCTTAACTCTGAATTATGTTTTATATATGTATGATTTTATTTCTCAATTCTCTGTCCTGTCTCATTGGCTTATGTATGTGTTTTTGTCTTAATAAAGCACTGTTGATTTAATATTATGTTAATTTTTGGTAATAACTCACGCTTGACCCCCTCTTTTTTTTCCAAGATTTTCTTGCTCTTTTGGCCCTTTTCATTTCTATGTAAATTTTTGAATAAGCCAAGCACTTATGTCAGGAAGAAAAAACCTAGTATTTTAATTGAAATTTTAACAAATGCATAAATGATATTTGGAGAAGATTCATCTTAAATTCTGACATTGTAATCCATTATCTTATATCTTTCTACATACTTAGGTGTTTTTCTCTTAATAGCTTTAATTCTAAAATGAATTGTGGTATCTATTTTATATATCTCTAAATTTTCTATTTTTAAGGTTTTTATGTATAAATATATTTTTATATTTCTGCGTATGAGAAAAATTGACTTGGAATTTTCCTTTCATGTAATTATCTATTGCATATTTATATCAAGGATATGTTGGCCTGATAAACTGGTTAGTATTTCCCTTTTTTCTCTTTACTAGAAGAGTTTTTATGACGCTGCTGACTTAAATATTTGATAAAACTCATAAATGAAATTTTGAGTCTGAAGCAGGTGTTTTGGTTTTGATATCTGATGTCTCAAGAAGCATTTCTATGACCTTAAATTCAGTAGCTCTCTATATAAAGTTTCATTTTTGCAGATCCATTTTTGCCTTACTTAGGCTGATAATCTCTGTGAAACATCCAACAGAGAATTAGGGAAACTTTCCAAAACAATCATGTTTACCATCTAATAGATAAAGCATGAACAAAGCCTGCTGCCAAATGTCTCTCAGTGTGACACCCTCTGTAACTTTGCTATCTACTTCAAAACTTCAGGATTTAACTTGTTTAAAAAATACTTTCATACATACCATACATGCCCTGCCACCCCCCTAAAACACACAGTGTATTCTGAGATTCAATATCAGCTGCGGTTAAAGCAACTGAAAGAAAAATAAGGACCTACAGAAAAGAGGAAAAGTGTTTTATTTTTTCTCTGATTCAAGTATATTGTGGGATAAAGGAAACATCAGGAAGGGAAAGTCTGTATCTCATCCCAATTTTATTTGTATCCCTCTATTCTGGTGAAAATGCTAAAAAAGGTCTCCCACACATACCAAAAGGCAGGGAATGCCAAGAAAGCATCGTTTTTTTTCTGACATTTTCACATTACTCCCTTCCTCAGTCTTCTCACCAGGCTGACTTTATGTATAAACCCACTATTTTTTCTTTCAAACTCATCCCTTTTAAGCAAAGTGGCACACATAGAAAGAGGTTAAAGAGTCTTGATAAGGTTAAAATTTGCAGCGTTGGCATGAGTCCCAGTCAAAGTTGGTGACAGACTGTGTTTGCTGATCAGAGTTCTAGAAGGCAGGGAGATAAAGAATTTTTTTTTTTAATGGAGATGGCAATTTCAAAGTTCATACTATTTGAAGTGTCTGGTTGCTCTTTCCAATTATTTTTTTACTCAAAAGATTTTTGCAAACAGAAAATCTAAATTAGTTCTCAAAAAATTATGAGGTACTTAAATGTCAGCATTTTAATTCCTGTGTATAATTTTTATGGAAAAAAAATAGCAAGTTGGCTCAAATATCTTTCTTTCTCTAAATAATTGAAGACAGTCTGGAATCAATTACCATGTCTAAAATCCAGACCCAGATTGTACTGGGGTCTTTAATGCAATGATATAAACTGTCAGAGAGTTAGATAAAGATTGATGATGGAAAGACTTAAAAGAGTCCTGCATGTGTTGATTTATATAAACGTGTTTGCTTTGTGGCCTGAAGCATTTCCTTGCATGCAGGATATAACCGAGATGTACAAAGCTGTCTGTCTTTATGATATGGAACCTCCATGTGTAGACTAGTCCATTAATCAGCTGATTAACAGGTAGTTGTTGAGGGCCTACTAGGGGCTAAGAAGCTACTGTGTTCACCATTATTTCATAAGTGTTACACATATGCATTGAAATGGTAAATACTGTTTACACAGGAGATACTTTGTTTTGCTTTAGAATGCTTTTCTATAAATTTAAATATAGCTTAACTTCAGTTTGGCTATTAAAATTATAATCTGACATCTGTATCATATCTAACATCAGTAAAATAAAAATAAATTCTATTAACCTTTTATGATAATATATATATATATATTTAAATATAACTAAATACATCAGAGTATCTAATAAGGCAGATGCAGCAAACTCCCGTTCACTGACTTTCAAAGAGAAATTGAAAAGATAGATTTATGAAAGATTTTTGGAGGGTTAGGGATTAATTTTTATGAAGATTTTTATCACCGTATTCACGATATGTATCCTCAAATGCTTCTCAATGTAAATCAATGGGAGCATCCACTTGCACTGAGGGATGATATTTTTATGTTTTATAGACTACATTGGCCTCTACTCGACAGGTTGTTGATGTTGTTTATTGCACCTAATAGACCCCAGTCCCACCTAAATTATATAATCTCTCATAGTTTCATGGGTTGCAAGGCTCCTGGGGTTGTCGCCTGGGATTTCTTATGCAATTGTCATCAGATGGTGACTGGGACTCGTGTCATGCATAGACGGGTAGTATTTCCACAAAGCCAGCAATTGATTCTTGCTGTCATCTTGCAGCTCAGCTAGTCTGTCTTCTGAAGCTCCTATCAGTGCCTTTACTGTGCAGTTTGGGTTTCTCACAGTGAAATGGACAAGATCCCAGAGGAAACAAATCAAACATTATATATGCTGTGAAACCAGGAGTAGGAGATTATAGCTCTGGACCAGAAAATTATCACAGGGTCACTTCTGTACTCTATTGGTCAAAGCAGTCAAAGAGCCTGCCCACGTTTATGCAAATGGGAAATAAACTTCACATTTTGATGGGAGGAGTGTCACATAATTTATGGCCTTCTTTCATCCAATATACAGCTCATCTGAGTACCAGTGTGAATCAGGCATTTTCTAAACATTTACATTTGCAGACTGTAATGATGAAAACATCCCTAATAAAAAGGTTAACTAAACGCTAAGACCCCAAACACAGAGAGGCCACAGTTGTAATGATCACTGATCTTTCTCTTGATTTATCTAGTTTTTAATTCATGCTACTGTGTCCTTTTGCAAGTCAATTTAAACCAATTTTCTGGGTTATATTTCATGACACGTTTTAACAGGCATTTTACTGAAGTCAAAGTGCAGAATATCTACTGTGTTCCTTCTTCTGTACATGATAAGGAAAGCTTTTAAGGAAACAAGAGTAATTTGTTTTTAATTTGCACAATTAAATATAGTTACTCAAGGCTTCCTATTGTTGCTTCTGCACACAAGATATTATTTTTCATCTTTTGCTAGCCATCCACAACTATTTGTTTCATGTATTTTTTCCTGCAGTGAATCTTTCATTGCGTTTTCTCTTAAAAAACAAAACAAAACAAAACAAAAAACAGAGGTTTTAAGTCAGTTTGGCAGATTCAGAAAAAAAATACTCCATTTGTCAATCCTATGAAGGAGAATCATTACCAGCATTTACCAGAGAGTATCAGCAGCCTAAGAAATTTCATTTTCAATTCAACTAAAAGTATATTTCCTATGTTAAATGAAAATTTATCATGGTTGTAAAAATATTGCTTTCTTTTTTTATTTTCTCTTAAATGTTGTAGACCTTTCCTCCATGGAGAGACATGGATTGTGAAGCTATGCAAAATATTTGGATGTCCATTTTTCTTTCAGCTCAGAATAAATGATGAGAAGAGGCTATATACTTTGCAAGAGGCATCGCTAACCCTTAGCATATCTGTAAGGGAAGTTTAAAGTAGGACTGTAGTTCCCCCAACCTGGAGACTCCCCTTGGATGCCTGCAACTGCATATAGTACCAAACCCTTTGTATTTTCCATACACAGGTACCTGTGATAGCATTTAATTTAGGAATTAGGCACAGTAAGAGATTAACAACAGTATCTCATAGTAAAATTGAAGGTTTATAACTATATACGGTCATAAAAAGTTACACAAATGTGGTCTCTCTCACAGCATCTCACTGTACAATACTGCAAGTAACTGAAATCATGGAAAATGTAAACTGTGGATAAGAGAGGACTACTGCAGAGGGTTTAGAAAACTAAAATTACAGAGTAAAGAATTGTTAGAAGTGGCTGGGAATGGTGGCTCACGCCTGTAATCCTAGCACTCTGGGAGGCTGATGGGGGCGGATCACCTGAGGTCAGGAGTTTGAGACCAGCCTGGTCAATAAGGCAAAACCCCGTCTCTACTAACAATACAAAAATTAGCTGGGTGTGATGGCACATGCCTGTAATCCCAGCTACTTGAGACGCTGAGGCAGAAGAATCTTTTGAACCCAGGAGACGGAGGTTGCCATGAGCCGAGATTGTGCCGCTATACTCAGCCTAGGTGATAAAGCGAGACTCTGTCTCAAAAAAAAAAAAAAAAGGTGAGAGTGTCTAACGCAGAACAGAGAAGTTTACATCAGAAGTACTGTTTTTGTACTAAAGTCTCTTATATGGACTTTCTGTGTGGTTTGTTAAGACTGAATAATGACCAACAAAGAAATATTTCAGGAAATCAAATTTCGACTTAATGATTTTTTAAAATCTAGCTGCTAATGTAATTTCAGAGTAAAACAGAATCTTTAGAGAGTTAAAGAGTTGCTTATTTAAAGTTTTCAAAAAGAAAATTTGGAAGGGAAATTATAAAACAATGTATACAAAATACATAAGATGCATTAGGGCTCTTTTAATACCTTTTTCAATTATGAGAATGTCACATGCTAATGGTTCCCAACTAACATTACCAGCCCCAACTTCTCTCCAGAGCTGCAGAAATACGTAGTGGGCTATTGACTTAATTTTCCACTTAAATATTTCCACTCAAATCTTACCTATCTAAATGAGAACTCTTGTTTCCCAACCCCTAGTCCGCAATCTACTCCATCCTTCGTGTTCTCCATCTTAGTAAATTGAACCATTTCTCAGACTAAAAATTTGGAGTAAGTCATTTTTACTTGCTCATGTCCTCTCAGACTGTACATTAAATCCACCCAGAACTGTACCTTGGATGGCCGTCTCTACCATTCCCACCCACCTCTAAGCAACCATTATCTCTTGTCTGAATTAGAACAAAAATCTCCCAAATGGTTATTCTCTAACTGTGCACTTTGTTGTTTGCCCAGTGGCCTGAATGTTCCCCTGCTCTTCACCTTCTGAAGGCTTCGTGGCACATTTAGGTTTCAGTGCTGAAGCCATCTCTTGCCCTGGGACTCCCTTGGTGCTTGATTCTCTCTTCTGACTGACATCTCCTTCTGCTCTCTTGACTGCTCACCAGGCTTCACTCACACTGCTCTGGTTGCTGTTGGTAGTGCACTTCCCAGCACACTTCAACCTTAGGACCTTTGCACTGATCCCATCTTTAAATGCATTTGCCCTTCTCGCTGCATCATGTCTCTTTACAAAATCTCAATCCCCATCCCACCAGTATAACCTATTATTTATTTCTTTCACAGTTCTTACCACTATCTGGCATAATATCTGTGTGCCGATTTATTTTCTTTTTCTCCTACTCAGCTCTAAGCTCCATACATGCAGAGACTTTTAAAATTCATTGCAATATCCCCTATATTTAGAGCACTACCAAGCCCAGAGAGTTGGTTTATATACATTTATTGAATTAATTTTAAAATGAAACAACAAAGGTTGAGACGTTAAATCACTGCCTAAGATGGCATGGCTTCTCAGTGGTCACTGGCATGTGGTACTTCCTTGCAATAATGCTTGTGAATATATCTCTCTGAAAAATCCTAAGCTGCATAGAATTGGCTTAAAACAGGTTCGGGGAATGTTGCAAACCAAAACTAAAAGGCTTCAAATATCTACTTCTTGTAAGATTCTGGAGGACCCTTGCTGTTCTTCTCTTCTTAGGTTTAAGCCTTTGTCATTAAATTCTGTTTCCTCTTAGCTCACAATATTACCAATTTCAACACATTTACTTTTATTCTATCTTTCTACCTTAACATTTTTTGTATTCATATCTTGGATTTAGATAGTCTGAAACTCTGCTTTCAAAATTATTTTTTATATACCGTCAATCCGATTGTCAGTTTCTTTCCTGAATCTCCCACTATTTCAATGTCTTACCCAGTTCATTTTGCACAGATGTATCACTCTACTTGATTCTCTAAACTAACAACTTATACTAACAAAGTTTGACCATCTGCAATTTTCAAGACACATAGAGATGAAAAATATGCAACAGGACTTTTGGCTGGCCGAGCTGTCAGTAAGACACTATTCAAGTGAACAATTCACAATTCTTTATTGGGGTTTCGAGGTTTAGTAAATAAAAATATAAGATACCAGAAAAATTTAAATTCTCAATTATAAATAATTTTTTAGTATATGTATGTAACAAATATTGCATGGAACATTGTTATTCTGATAATATGTTTTCATTATTTATCTGATACATTTCTGTACAAAAGATACATTTCTTTTGTATCTTTTGTATCTGTACAAAAGATACATTTCTTTTGTAAATGGGAAATGGAGGGGCTCTTCTGGTTTGGTGGCAGGGGCTATAGAAAAGAGGACTGAAAAATGAGTTTGAATGGATATGCACCTGTGTTCTGCCTTGGATAGTCTTTAATCTTCTGTAATGGGACTACAGAGGCTGGGAGCTAACAGAGCTCCTTTCTTGAAAGGCTGTGCAGGACTGGGTTGGGGCTTGGTTACTTCAGGACACAGGTGGCAACAAGCATCCTGCTTCTGCCTGGAATTCAACATTGACCTATTTAGCAGCTTGAACAGATTCAGGACCTGGGTATTATTTCTCTTCACGGGGACAATAGGCCTCGTATGATGAATTCAGTTAGTGACAGCAGCGCTGATACTGTCAATAGAGGTGTTAAGGAGACCCGATGTTGACATGTGGTAGCTAAGGGTAGAGGGAAAATATGAAGATATTGCATGGAATTACAGTTGCCAAATTGTAGAGAAACTCTTGTGGGAAACCTAGCTTCTTGATTCATAAGAAATATGTTTATGTTGATGGGAGTATGAATGTAAACCTGATCCAAATATACATAACTTGTAAATTTAACTTACTTTTGAGTCGCTCACAATGACCAACACTCTCTCCCCTATAATATTTCTTCAAATTTTCAGGGTGGACTTATATTTACTAACTAAGACTTAGTTAATGCAACACCTTTAAATCTTCTCTGATATTCCTTCCAAAACAACCTCTTCCATTCTATTTCTATGGCTTACACATGTTTACCTAATGTAATTCATCACTTTAATTATAATTTTATGTAATAATTTATACATTAATATATTTAACTATATTTACTGACCACTTTCAATGGGCACCGTTGCAGACATTGAAGACAAAGCAGTGTACAAAACAAATGGAAATTCCTCATGGTGCATTCTAATGAAAGTAGCCACACAGTAAACAGAACATATTCGCAAGATATGTTGTATAATTTATGGGATGAATTGTGAATGGGCCGCAGATTTGGACCCGTCCTTATGCTCACTCCATTTACCATTAACTTTGCAGTATCTCCCATTTAAAAGGGCGGTGTCCATTTCTCTGTTCCTTGACCTTGGGTATCACTAAGTGACTTGCTTTGCCCAGTAATGTGAGGCGGATATGACAGTGTGCCAGTTTTAACTCTGTTCTTTGAGAGACCTCACATTTGTCCACTTGCCCTCCTGCATTCCTGCCACAGCTATGAGAACAACAGGCCTGGGTTAGCCCAGTGTTTCTAGAAAAAGGACCAGTGTCTCAGGAGGCAGAACAGTCTACCCAATGCCCAGCCTACACCAGCAGTCATCCAGCAATGCTCGGCGTAAATCAGACCCTGCAACTGACCCACATGCTTGTTAATTAAATAAATATATCTGTTTATATGCTGCTAAAATTTTGTGCTGAGACATGCTGCAGATTATGAAGTATCTGGATGGTCATTTCACGGACTCTGTTTTTTAGTAAAATAGAAGCTGCTTATTTTTAATTTTTTTTTTTTAAGGAGAAGTTACCAATTTATAATCTTTAACCAGGGTCCTATAGTCAGAGGAAAAGCAAGGAAGCTACTTCAATAATCTAAGTGAGACATGATGTTGACCAAGATTGCCTAACATTTTCCACTGTTTTACTTGACTTTAGAGTCTTCCTAACTCTAGGCCCCTGACCTATTTTCTTTAGAGCCTTTACTTTAGACAACATATTAAGTGTACATACTTTTTCTATGCCTTTGAGATGTAAATATTTTTCAAAAGCCACCGGCCAATATTACAATCAATACTATCTCAAGTACATGAGAGCCATCCCTTTGAAATGTAATCACCAAGGATAATCACATCAAGGAAGACAGCATCTGTATTCCCCAGTCTCTGTGGTAAGGTAAGGGCCTAACGTTCACGGTGCTCCTTAGTGCCAGTTAGCAGGCACAGGTGGTTGAACCACAGAGAGAAACTTTTAGCAAACTTCAGGACAAAACTTAACGTACTGGACACATTCCATTGATCGATATCTTTTTTTAAGTTCCACCAGTATTTTTCCTTTAACTTATACTGTGATTTCTTCAGTATTCACTGCATAGGCAGTGCAAGGATATAGGCCAAACACTTGGGTTTCCCAAGGCCACAAGTATTTTTCCTTTAACTTGCACTTAAAAACCCTCCTGCGGGCTTAGTTTTGTGGAAAGAGGGTCACACGTCCAGGAGCGCTATCAGGTTTTTACAGTAAAGATCTGAGAAAATGTCTTTCATGCTTCCAGTAGGGAGAAAGGAAAATAACCATTTTTAAATACACCCAGATTTTCCATTTTTCTTGATAAGACCTGCCTTCAAGATACAGTATTTTACCAGAGCTTAACCTATTTATAGTTTTGCCAGATAACTAACCTGGTGAAGCGGCCTTGTTGTCTGGGTTGCCACCCAAAGTTCTTTGCCTCACAGTTGAGGAAATCAAGAATGTGGACGCTCCAAGGGTGAGGTTAGAGGAGAAGTTTAATAAGAGAAAGAGAGAAAGCTATTTGCCATAGAAAGGGGTTCAGATAAAGGGTTGCCATTTTTACAATTGAATGCAAAGGCTTTTATAAGAAACTGATGAGGGTGAGGCATCTCATTTGCATAAGGTACACATTTCTGGTAGCTCTACTCCATCCTCCTGGTGCGGATGTGGGCCCTTAGTTTGAGTTAGTTCATATTGCTTTGCTCCCCTTACTACCCATGTGTTATGGGATGGAATTTTCCACTGCAGGCGTTTCTGGTCAAGTCACCTGTGTGGCCTTTCTTATCTACGCAGCTGTGGGCATGTCGAAGGTAAGCCCCTCTGTGCAAGTTCCCTTATCTGTGCCTGCAACTTGACTTTTTTTTAGCCTCTTTTGTTTGAGAGAATTTAACCAAGGACCCATCCTAACTGACTGCCTGACTGGTTTCTTCCTTTCCGCTTTCTCACTAGGGAAGAAAAATATCCAACTCTAGGCCAGTGCAGCCTTCAAGGCAGCAGCAGGGAGGTACTCAATTTTAGCACTCTCTAGCTGTTTTCTTTCTCCTAAGGTCAAGGGGTAAGGATACTGTAAAGAAAAATAAGACCTTAAGTCCCCTACTGACTGGAGGAACCCCCTCTTGGCCAAGGGGAGCTCAGAGAAACCTGAAAAACTGGATCCCTGGCCGTGACAGGAAGGAAGGTCAAACTCTTCCTGTTATACTCCCTCCCTTTTGGAGTTTAGACACAACTCATTAGCATTAAAATTAAAATAGAGATCCTAAGATTGGCAAAACAGACTTTTGTAGCATTCAGATACTAAATTATAAACAAGATGTAAGGCCATTCAAGGGAAAGGTTAAGTCACACTCTACAACCCATAAAATCTCCTTAAACAAGATTTTTTGTTGCTGTTGTTAACCTGGTACAGCATGGCTTACTTTTCAACCTGACTGTTATAACATCACATGACAGATAGCAGACCCTAAAAGCAATCAAAATATTTTAACCCAAAATATATTTCTCTGACGTATTTTGAAATTACTGCCGTAAGGCCAGCAGACGGAAATGATCTTGCAAAGCCACCTTTGTGGGAGAAATTTGCATCTATGGAACATCTCCATAAATGCAGCCGGGCTTTCCCTGTTTAGGCCTTTCCTGGATCTAGGAGAGATTAACTGAGAATATGACATCTTTAAAAATCTGAAAGGAGACGTTTGACATCTATTCTCATTGAGGGCTGCCATATGTGAGTCTTCATCTACATAACAAGGGCATTGGACCCCACAACTTCTTTATCTTAGGCCTTTTTTCTCTTTTACTGACTTCAAGACTTTAGTTAATAGCTTAATTCCCTCCACTGATGGTGAGTTTTAGCTGTAGGTATCAAAGGCCAAAGGTTCCTCTGGTGTTCTTATATTGTCTCCTCTGTTGTCTTTTGGATCCCTAAAACTCACATGGGTTGAATCCATGTATACCTTCCATGTATTGATTTTGTCTTTTTCTATAGCGCCTGTCTCCCTAAAATGCATAAAACCAAACTATAATCCAACCACTTTGGGACCATTTATTCAAGACCTCTTTGGTTTACGTTTTTCTCTGGTCTAGGGTCACTCATATTGGCTCAGAATGAACCTCTTTAAAATATTTTCCAGAGCACGTTTTTTTCATTAAAAGTCCAAAACAAAACTAAAAGCTATTGTGAAGGCCCTAGCTAAGGGGCACAGGCTCAGTAAAAGACAGAGACTTGAGCTGGGCTTGGTGGCTCACATCTGTAATCCCAGCAATTTGCAAGGCAAGGTAGGAGGATTGCTTGAACTCAGAAGTTTGAGACCAGCCTGGGCAACGTAGTAAGATCACATCTCAAAAAAAAAAAAAAAAAATTAAAACGGAGAGCTAATCACTACTATAGAATGCTTTTCTTCTCTCCAAAACTCACCACCATATTAATAAGGCTCTTGTATAATTGTAACCACCCAACAGGTTCAACTTGCCCACTGCCTGGACAGAGCCTATTTGCCAAGACAAGAGAACTGCAATAGAGACAGAATAATTCACACAGAGGCTGATGTACTGGAGACTGGAGTTTTGTTACTACTCAAATCAGTCTCCCCCAAAACTTGGGAATAAGAGGTTTTAAGGATAATTTGGTGGGTAGGGGCTAGGGAAGTGAGAAGTGCTGATTGGCCAGGTTGGAGATGGAATCATAGGGGTCAAACTGAGTTTTTCTTGCCCTCTTTTGTTCCCAGATGGGATCACTGAACTGACTGAGCCAGATTACTGATCTGGGAAGTGTTAGCTGGTACATTGCAATGTAGGGTCTGCAAAATATCTGAATCACTGATCTTAGGTTTTAAACAATGATGTTACTACCAGGAGCAATTTGGGGAGGTTCAAACTATTACAGCTAGAGGATGTATAACTCCTAAATTGTAATTTCTAATCTTGTAGCTAATTTGTTAGTCCTACAAAGGCGGACTATTCCCTGGGCAAGAAGGGAAAAGAGCTGCTGTCATTTTTTGTTTTAAACTACAAACTGTATCCCTCCCAAAGCTAGTTTAGACTATGTCCAGGAATGAACAAGAACAGTTTGGATGTTAGAAGCAAGTTGTTGTTGTTAGATAGATCTCTTTCATTGTCTCAGTTATAACTTTGCAATGACGGCGGTTTTATGATAGAGGGATACAATTAAAAGAACAATATTTTCAGACAATATTTAAGAAGTCGCAAGGGAAACCAAAAGACAACAGAGGAGACAATATAAGAACAGCAGAGGAAAGTTTGGCCTCATACCTACAGCTATGGCAAAGATAAACACAGCCCAAGCCCTAGCCAGATAAATCTGAAACCTCACACTGTAGGCATATCTCCTCACTTCTTTTTACACAGTACAAGCAGCCCAACTTGATACAAAAATTACAAGGCATACTGAAAAGGAAAATCAACACACACAAAAAGCCCACGGAAGAGGTAGCACAAGCATCAGTACCAGACTCATATAGTAGAGATTTTGGGATTATCAGGCCATGAATTTTAAACTACTATAATTAATATGCTATGGGCTATAATGAAAGAGGTAGACAACATACAAGAACAGATGGATAATGTAAGCGAAGAGATGGAAACACTAAGAATAAAAAGAGAATGCTAGATTTTAAAAAATAAACCATCATAATAAAAATGAGAAATGCCTTTGATGGGTCTATCAACAACAATGAGGAAAGAATTAGTGAACTTGATGCCAATAGAAACTTTTAAAACTAAAATCTTGAAAAGTAAAAGAATAAGAGAGAGAAGAAATCCAAAAACTGTGAAACAATTACAAAATGTATAACATACATATAATAAAATTACCAGAGGAAGGGCAAAAAGAAAGGAACAGAAGAAAAATTTGAAACAATAATGACAGAGAGTTTCCCAAAATAATGATAAACACCAAATTATACACACAAGAAGCTCAGAGGACACCAAGGACAATAATATCAAGTAACCTATACTAGGCATATTATAATATAAATTCATACAAAATAAAAGACAAAAACATTTCAAAAGAAGTCAGAGGAAATAAAATGCCATGCCTACTAATGATCAAGGTTAAGGACTGTTGTGAACTCTTCTTAAAAATATTGAAAGCAAGGAGAGAATAGAGTGAATTATTTAATGTGTTAACAGAACAAAAAATATCACCAACCTAGAATTATGTACCCAGTGAAATTGTCCTTCTGCAGTGAAGGCAAAATAGAGACTTTTTAAAGGAAAACAAAAATTAAGGAAATATGTTTCTAGTACACTTGCTTTGGAAGAAATGTTAAAAGAAGTTTGTCACAAAGAAGAAAAATTATACAGGTTGGGAACTTGTACCAACATAAAGGAAGAGCATTAAAAAATGAATAAATTAAAAAACTTCATTGTTTTTATTTTTAATCTAACAGATGACCACTTGTTCAAAATAATAATAGCAAAAATGTATTTAGTAAATATAGCTAATGAATACGTAAATGACCAGAATTAAGAGAAAAAATAAACTATATAAAATAATTTCAATTACAGAATGCAGAAAAAAGTGGAAGACAAAAATAGAACAAGGACAATGAATAGAAAACAGTAATGAATCTGGTACATATCAATCTTAATTTATAAAAATGGTGTAAATGCACCAATTACAGAGACTTTCAAGAGTTGTTTAAAAAACAAAAATCAACTATATGCCATCTATAAGAAACACACCTATGTAAAGTATAAAGAAAGATATACCATGCTAACCCTAATCAGAAGAATTTTGGAATAGATCTATACGTATTAGACAAAGCAGATGTACTTAGTTTGGGTTCTCCAGAGAAACAGAACCAATAGGACATACATAGATGATAAATGGATAGACAGATAATAGGGAGATAAGTTTGTTATAACAAACTGGCCAACATAATTATTATAATTATGGGGTCTGACAATTTCCAAGAACTGCAGTTGGCAAGCTAGAAAATAGAAAAGCTAATGCTGTAGTTACAGTCTGAGTTCCAAGGCCTAAAAAGCAGGAGAGTCAAAGGTGTAGTTTCATTCCAATTGCTGGCAGGCTTGAAAGCTAGGAAGAGCTGGTGTTCAGTTTAATGCAAATGTAGGGAAAAAACCAAACCAAAACAAACAAAAAAACAATGTCCCAGCTCAAAGGCCGTCAGGTAGAAGAAATTCCCTTTTACTAACACTTTTTATTCTATTCAGTCCTTAAACTACTTGTTGTAAGCCCACCCACCTTAAGAAGGGCAGACTGCTTTTCTTGGTCTATCAATTCAAATGTTAATTTCACCCTTCATGGACACACCCAGACACACCCAGAATAATGCTTGACCAAATATCTAGGTATCCTGTGGCCCACATCAAACTGACACATAAAGTTGACCATGACAACCTACTTCAGAGTAACAGAAATTATCAGGGAGAAAGAAGGGTATTACATAAGAACAAAAGAATAAAATCTTAAAAAAAGAAATTCCCAGTGTATATTTACCCATCAGCAGAGACAATCTAAATCTTTGTGACAAAACCTGATTAAACTGCAAGGAGAAATAAATAAATCTGTTATTGTAGCTAGAGACTTAAAATCCCTCTATTATTAATTGAAAGATCCAGCAGATAGAAAATCAGTTACAATATGGTTGAACTGAAGAGCAGCATCAATCAACTTGATTGAATTTACATTTATAGAATATACTTCATTCAACATCAGCAGAATACACATTCTTCTAAAGCTCATATGGCCACATTCTGGGTCATAAAACACACTTTAACAAACATAAAAATATAAATCATACAAAATATGCTTTTGGATTACAGTGTAATTAAACTAGAAATCTATTCAGAAAGATAGCGAGAAAATCCCAAAATACTTGGAGATAAAAAACACACTTATAAATAGAACATGATTCATTGTACCACTGTTTTACAATAGCAAAGACCTGGAAACAACCGAAATGCCCATCAATGATAGACTGGTTAAAGAAAATGTGGCACATATACATAATGAAATACTATGCAGCCATAAAAAGGATGAGTTCATGTCCTTTGCAGGGACATGGATGAATCTGGAAACCATCATTCTCAGCAAACTGACACAAGAACAGAAAGTCAAACACCACCTGTTCTCACTCATAAGTGGGTGCTGAACAATGAGAACACATGGACACAGGGAGGGGAACATCGCACACTGGGGTCTGCTGGGAGGTGGGGAGCTAGGGGAGGGATAGTCGGGGGTGGGGAAATTGGGGAGGGATAACATCAGGAGAAATACCTAATGTAGGTGAGGGGATATGGAGGCAGCAAACCACCACGGCATTTGTATACCTATGTAACAATCCTGCACATTCTGCACATGTACCCCAGAACTTGAAAGAAAAAAAAGAAAAATAAATAAATAAATAGCACATGAGTCAAATAAATCTCAACAGAAATTTAAAAGTATTTTGAATTAAAAAGAATAAAAATGGAGCATTACAATTTGTGAGATGCAGTGAAAGCAGTGCTTAGCAAGAAGTTTATAGCACTGGATGTTAGACAGGAAGAGGAATTAAAAATCAATAATTTAAGTTTTAACTTAGGAAACTAGAAAGAAAAGAAAAAATTAAACCCAAAGTAAAAAATATTATGATAGAGCAGAAATTAATAAAATTACAAGCAAAATCATTAAGACAAACAATAAACACTAGTTTTATAAAAACATCAAAAAATTGACTAACTTATAACCTGGCCAACTAAGAAAGAAAGGGAATACACAAATTACTGTTATGAGAAACCAAGAAGAGGCCATCACTACTGATCTCCTGTATTAGTCCACTTTCATGCTGCTGATAAAGACAAACCCAAGACTGGGCAATTTATAAAAGAAAGAGGTTTAATGGACTTACAGTTCCACATGACTGGGGAAGCCACACAATTATGATGCAAGGCAAGGAGAAGCACATCACATCTTACACGGATGGCAGCAGGCAAATAGAGAGCTTGTTCAGGGAAACTCCCATTTTTAAAACCATCGGATCTCATGAGGCTATCACAAGAACAGTGCAGGAAAGATCCACCCTCATAATTCAGTCACCTTCCACTGGGTTCCTCCCATGTCATATGGAAATTGTGAGAGTTAGACTTCAAAATGAGTTTTGGGTGGGAGCGCAGGCAAATCGTATCATCTCCTTAAAGAAATTGAATTAATAATTAATAACCTTTTAAAATAGAGAGCATGAAGCCCAGATAGAATTTAGTAAATTCTACCAAGCATTTAAGGAAGAAATTATACCAATTATCTACAATCTTTTCCAGGAAACAGAAGCAGAATAAATACTCAGGTTTTTTAATGCCAGCATTATCCTAATGCCAAAATCAGACAAAGAGATTACCAGAAAAGTAAACTGCAGACCAAATTGCTCATAAAAATATATGCAAAAAACTTAACAAAATAATGTAACAATGCAGGAAAATAATTATATGACTAACTGGGATTTATTTCAGGTATGCAAGGCTGATTTAAAAATCAGTGATTCTAATCTGTCTTATCAACAGGTTAATGAAGAAAATCTATCATATCAGTAGATGAAGAGAAAACATTTGATGAAATCCAATAGCCCTTTATGACAAAAATTCTCAGCAAGGTAGGAAGAGAGGAGAATTTCCTCTATTAACCAAAGACATATACAAAAATCATATAAGTAATGTTATATTTAATTGTGAGAAACTAGATACTTTCCCACCAAGATCAGTAACAATGGAAGAA
Organism: Sapajus apella; assembly: GCF_009761245.1. Classification (NCBI taxonomy): domain Eukaryota; kingdom Metazoa; phylum Chordata; class Mammalia; order Primates; family Cebidae; genus Sapajus; species Sapajus apella. The sequence goes on along the minus strand of NW_022436944.1, from coordinate 54,889,799 downwards.
TGTCCATTTTCATCATTCCTATTTAACATTGTATTGGAAGTTCTAGCTAATGTCATAAGAAATAAAGACATTTTTAAAAAAGATATACAGATTAGGCAAATTGTCATCATTCACAATGATGACATAATTGCCTAAATAGAAAATCCCAAAGAATCAACAATCACAAAAAAACCCTGGAACAAAAAGGCAACTATAATAAGTTTGCATAATGTAAAGTTAATATACATAAGTCAATTGCTTTCTTATATGTGAACAATGAACAATTAAATTTTGAAATTAAAATATAGTAATATATATAAAATACAAAATGAAATAGTTATTAACCTAACAAAAAAATGTACTGAATTTATATGAGGGAACTGTAAAATTCTGATGAAATAAACAAGTATAAATAGAGAGATGTTGAATGTTAATAAATAAAAAGACTTAATCAATATTTATCAAGGTAACAGTTCCTCACAAGTTGTTCTGTATATTCCATACAATTCCATTCAGAATCCTGATGTTATTTTGTTGATATTCACAAATTGATTCTAGAGTTTATATGGAAAGGCTATGACTCAGAATAGTGCATACAATATTGAATGAGAATAACGAAGTTAGAGAAATGACAGTGCCCAAATTCAAGATTTTAAAGCTACAATAATCAAGACAGTGTGGCACTGGCAAATGAATGGACAAATAAGTCGATAGAAGAAGATAAAAGATCCAGAAATCGACCCATACAGATATAGTCAACTGGCATTATGACAGAGTCATAAAGGCAGTACAATGGACAAAAGATCGTCTTTTCAACAAATGGTGCTGAAACATCTAGAGATTGACCCACAGAAGATGAATCTTGACATTGACCTTAGACCTTTCACTAAAATTAATTAATAATAGATTATAGACCTACCTATAAAATGTCAAAATTGTTTTTAAAGTTAAATCTTCTAGTAGAAAGTAACATAGGAGACAATCTAGGTGCATTTGGATTTAGTTATGATGTCAGATTCAACACCAAGAATACAATTGGTTAAAAGAAAAAAAATGATAAGTTGGACTTCACTAAAATTAAAAATTTCTGCTGTACAAAAGATACTGATAAAAGAATGAAAAGATAAGGCACAGACTGGGAGAATATTTTTGTAAAACACATACAGATAAAATGTTTGTACCCTAAATATACAAAGAACTCTGGAAACTCATCAATAAGCAAACCACCTAATCAGAAAACTGGCAAGAGATCTGAACAGACCTCTAAATAAAGAAGATACACAAATGGCAAAGAAGCATATGGAAAGATATTCAACATTGTATGTCATTAGGGAAGTGCAGATTAAAACATGATATCGCCATACGCCTATTAGAATGGCCAAAATCTCTAGCACTGACAATATCAAATCCTGGCAGGATGCAGAGCAACAGGAGTTCTCATCCATTGTTGATGGAAATACAAAACGATACAGCCGCTCGAAAGACAGTTTGGCAGTTTGTTACAAAATAAGCATACTCTTACCATATGATCCAGCGTTATACTCCTTAGTATTTCCCCAAATAAGTTAAAAAATTACATCTACCCATAAAAACCTGCATCTAGATTTTATAGCACCTACATTCATAACTGCCAAACTTGGAAGCTACTAAAGACATTGGATTCACTAAAGATGTGCTTCAGTTGGTGAATGGTAATCAAAATGTGATACATCTGTACAATGGAATGTTACTCAGTGACAAAAAGAAATCAGCTATCAAGCCACTAAAAGACATTGAAGATTCTTAAATTCATATTAATAAGTGAAAGAAGGCAATCTGAAAAGGCTACATACTGTCTGATTCCAACTATAAGACCTATGGCATGCAAAACTATGGAGACCATTGCTTGGCAGAAGCTTTCAGGGATGAAAAAGTGGATGAGTAGGTGAATCACAGGGGATTTTTAAAAGTAATAATGAAGCTATTATTCTGCATAATATTGTAATGATGGATATTTGCTATACATTTGTCAAAATGTACAGAATCTATAAAACAAAGGGTGAACCCTAAACTATGGAGTTTAGTTTAATATACTAATAATATATCAATATGGACTTATTGAGTAACAAATGTAACACACTAATATAAGATGTTAAAAATAGGGAAAATTGGTTGGAGATGACTGTTATTTGGGAATTGTCTGTACCTTTCCCTCATATTTTTTCTAAACCTAAAAGTGTTCCAAAAAACAAAATTTATTAATTTTTAAAATATATCTTCATATCAAAAGACCTATCAAAATAATAACATTTATTGCCAAAATTGAAGATATTTTTAGAATAATTCTGATTATATGTAACTTTGGTTATAAGCTACTCTTTTGAAGATAGCTCACCTATGATGATTCACAGTTTTGAAATATTTGATATATGTTAAATTGCATGTTAGGTAAAATTCCTACATGTATTGTTGGATTGAAAGGAGAGGGGGAAAAAAAAACACTTCAATAGTTTGTTTCAGTGAAATTGAATTCAGACTGATTTCTCTGTCTTTATTGCTATAGTGTTGAATAAAGTCTTTCTGCCCTGTTTAATTTTATCCAGTACAATTTTTCCTTTGACAATGGTGACTTGGAAATAATGGGGATGACGAAAGGAGGCATATTCTGGATATAATCTGAAGGAGAATCTGACAAGGTTTGCTGAAGGAGTGGATGTGAAAAGCGAGAGAAAGACTTGAGTTAAAGTCTATTTCAAGGCATATTGACCTGAGCAATTGAAAACATGAAGTTGCCAGTAACCGAGATTGGGAAAACAAGGTTAAGTGCATTGGAATGGGAAGAAGATAGAGGAATCGGTTTTAGAGAAATTAAGCTTGAAACTCCAACTAGATATTCAAGTAGAGTTTCTGAATAAACAAGATGTAAGATATATCAGGCTGGAGTCTGAGGGAGAGAGGTCTGTATTAGAATTACATATGTCAAGCAATATTTAAAGCCATGAATGGATAGACATTACCACAGGAGGTATATATTTTTAACAGAAGAAATCAGGCATGAAGTTATGTAGCATTCAGAACCGAACCAGACATTCGGAAGGAGAAGCCAATGAATTACCAGAAGGCAGGACGTCAAGTGATGCAGGGTAAGAATGTCATTCAAAGAGGAGGGAGTGCTCAACTCTGTCAAATCCTCCTGATATAGGTAGGATACTCATTTAGTGTCCAAATTTGAACACTTAAGCATGAATACTGGCACTGTTAATACCTGTAATAGGACAATGCTTATAATCAGTAATTGTCACAGCCTAATCAGGGCATGTGGCTACTTACTGTATTGTACTATGAAAACTAAGAATAGATCACAGGATTTACCAATGTGGAGGTTAGAGCTAATCCTGAAAAGAGCAGTTTCATAGGAGTGGTAGGGGCAAAACTGATTTCAGAAGATGTAGGAAATGATAGGAGTGTTATTAGAGACAGTGAATACAAAAGATGTGAGGCATTTTGTCATGAAAGACTTCAGGGAAATGAGGCAGTAGCTGGAGTCATAAATAGGGAAAAGAAATATTTCTCTTAAGATAGAAAAGAAAACCCAAAATGTTTGTATGCTGATTGGAGTAAGGCAGTAGAAAGGAAAGTTGAATGATGTAAAACCTTGCATTAGAAAGTGGAGGAGTGCTAGTGTGATGCTCCTGATTTAGTGACGCTCCTTTCCAATTCCACATTTGGGAGGAAATGTGTTCTTGTGTAAAGGTAGAGGTAGCCTTAAAAAAAAAAAAAAGCACAATGAACTCATCCACAGTAACATCAGGGAAGCCAGTTTATGGGCATGGATATTAGCCAGGTATGGGTATGGTCTCAAAAAAGTATCTTCTAATTGTTTGTATTTTGTCAGTGAAGTAGCAAGGTTGTCAGCAGAGAAGAAGACAACTGATTAGTGTCTGGGTACAGTGGCTCATGCTTATAATTCCTGCACTTTGGGAGACCATGGCAGGAGAACCACTTGAAATAGGAGTTCAAGACAAGTCTGGGAAACAGCAAGATCACCATCTCTGGAAAAAAAAGAAATCTACTTAGGAGGCTGAGGTGGGAGGATCACTTGAGCCCAGGTGTTCAAGACTGCAGTGAGCTATGATCACTGCACTCCAGCAAGCCAGCCTGGATGATAGACTGAAACCCTATCTCAAAAGAAGGAGGAGGAGGAAGAGGAGAAGAGGGGTAGATTATGACTTGGCTATTATAAGTCTACTTGAGATTAGTGGTTATGACTTTAAAGTGAGAATAGTCAGCAATTAGTGTGTTTTTCTCCTCCTATACATAGCTATGAGGTTGATGAATCAGTAGATGAAAATCTGCATTTCACCAGGGTTATTGGTTTTTCAGTTGAGTAAATAAAATATGAAAAGGAAAAACATATTCAACATATAAAATTGACTACGGAATCTGTTTTATACAAGGAAGCATTTGAAAGCATGAAAAGGTGAGGGTCAGAGAAAAAGGATGGTATGATCAGAAATGAATGATTCAGAAGTCCTTGTGGGGCTGAAGACTGTTCATTGCTGGTTAAGGAATTAAGTCAACTGAAAAGAGTAGGTTAAACTCAAGATTGTGAAGAATTTTAATCACTGCCAATGAAAAGGTTTAGGTATGACCGTGGCTTAGGTAGGGTGAAGGACAAGCTCATGTGGGGAGAGGGGGTCAAGCAACTGAGAAGTCAGTGTATAGGAAGATTATGTGACTACTGATGTTATCAAAGATTATGACCAGCAGAATACAATGGAGAGTGCCTGTGATCTAAGGCCTAAAATCTTCAAGGAAGAGAGAAAATGTCCTCTCTTTGTTGTTGATTGACTCTCATAACAAAGGCAGCGGATAGTATGTGAAAATATGAAGCTTAAAGTTGGCTTTTGATGGCAGAGGGAAATGAAATGGTCTATAAAAAGCTAAAAAGCATGAAGACTAAAAAGCACTGATCCTAGCCATTTTATATTAATGAATTATTTTTCTAAGAAATTATAGTTGCCACTGACATTTTTCAGAGGAAAAGTGTAGAATGTTCTAGCAACATTTTAATTTTTTTTTTAATTTCAACAAATTTAAGGGTATAAGTGGTCTTAGTTACATGGATGAATTGTATAGTAGTAGAGCCTAGGATCTTAGTGCACTCATTATCCAAGTAGCATGCATTGAATCCAGCAGGTGGTTTTTTCATCCTTTATCCTCCTCCCATCCTTCCCCCTTCTGAATCTCCAAGGTCCATTATGCCATTCTGTATGCCTTTGCATACTCATAGCTTACATTCCACTTACAAATGAGAACATTCAGTACAGCTAGTGCTTGACTTACGACCACGATTGGTCCAGACAGACCGGTCGTAACACGATTTGGTCGTAAGTTGAGTAGGCTATATGTACAGTACGGTGAAATGTTATAAAAATCTTTAAGTCATATTTTATCATAATTTTCTTTCATTATTTTATATATCATAATTTTCTTTGTTCATTTATGCCATTTTTATCATCTCTACACCATTTTGTTTCTTATTTTTACATTCGTCAGGTTTAAATAAAACACTGCATTACCAGTACAACTGGTTTAATATTTGCAAAACATACAAAATTACAAAATACAGGTGCATACAAAAATACAAAATACAGGTGTAAAAAATACCATAGGAAACATTTTCCCAATTATAAAACTTATCATAATATATAAACATGTAGGAAACATTTTATTGGCCGCTGGTGCTTGGCTGCAGATCGTTGATGTTGTCATCTGAAGCAGCAGTCGGGGTTACCGGAGTTGTTGTTTTCATAAACATGGTGAGCTTTGTCTGAATTGTATGTTTCTTTTTTTCTTCATAAATTTCATGATACGGACGAAACACATCGTATGCCATCCGTTCAATCCTTGCAAATCGTTCGATGTTTGGGTCCATTGCTTCAAAATGTATAAAAAGTTTATTGGGAGGGGTTTGATGAAAAATATCCAAGACACAAAACACAAATTGCTGTACCGAGTCTGGGATAACAGTTGAAATGGTGCACGCAGAGATGGTGTGCTGCTATCGTACGCCCAGCTGGGCAACGTGTGTGCTGCCAGACGCGGAGCAGTCGTGGCTAGCGATTGTGGTGGTAAAGTCGAATGGTCGTAAGTTGCATAGGTCGTAAGTCGATCAATACCTGTATTTGGTTTTCACTTCCTCAGTTAGTTCACTTAGAATAATGGTCTCCAGTTCCATCCAAGTTGCTGCAAAATACATTATTTCATTCTTTTTATGGCTGAGTAGTATTTTACGGTATATGTATACCACATTTCATCCACATCCTTTGATGGGCACTGAACGTTGATTTCATGATTTTGCAGTTGTGATTGTACTGTGTTAAACATATGCATGCAGGTGTGTTTTTGGTATAGTGACTCCTTTTACTTTGGGTAGATACCCAGAAGTGGGATTGCTGGATCAAATGGTAGATCTACTTTTAATTCTCTGAGAAATCTCCATATTGTTTTCCATAGAGGTGATACAAATTTATATTTCCACCAGCAGTGTCTAAGCATTCTCAAGCATTATTTAAAAAAAAAAACTATCAAATTCTCCTTTAGATATTATAGGAAAAAATTTAAAAAAAAAGCCAAAACAAAGAAAACCAACAACAATGCCCCCTTTCTCAATAGATTTATCTTCTTCCATTTTTGTCTCAACAAACCTAGACTGCCCCTCTTAAAGCCTAATATTCCTAACGGGCTGGGCTCATTAGCTCTCATCATTTCCGCATATACTAGTTCCCTTTGCAATCAGTATGTGCAGCTTCAGATTGTATGGTAATGTTCTGAGTCACAATTTAATGGTTAGCCTTTCACATTCAGAACGCATTTGGCGGTGAAGCTCATTATAAATAATATCCTTTTATCAGTAGAATTGAAATTCCCATTACTTGTTACAGGGGCTTAAATAGCTACAGTTTAATTAACTAATGATGCCTTTCTGAGGACAGTCAAATGGCATCTTCTAAATTGTGTTTTCACAGGCAGTACACAGGCCGTTACCAGGGCGGCACTGGGAACAAGAGTGTGAAGCTGTGGCACCTCAGCCTCTTGGTCACAAGCTGCTTTCTAGCTCAGCATGGAGAGATGTGCTGTGTATTAAGATAGCTCGCAGGGTTCATGTCTTACCTGCAAATTTTGACTATCACCTTCATTTAATTGTCATTTTGCATCATTTGTCCATTTCATTGTGACTTAAGGTTTTATATTTTCTCCTGTGATTAGGAAATTAGTAGTTAGTGCTAGAATTCTTTGGAAGGTGTTCTTATGAAAGATTATTCCTAAATTGAAATGTTGGGAGTCACTAACCTATTTGAAAACAGATTCAATATTATCTGGAAGATACTGAATCTCACCAAAAGATGCCCATGTTCTCCAAAAATATTTATTGAAAATAAATATTAAGTGCAGCTTTAAAAAAATTATCGTGGTAAAAGTTCTCATTTTAATGATGGAGAAGGGGGGCTGAATTATAAGGGAAGAGAGAATATCCAATGCAATGCATAAATGTAAATAAAATATCTTTATTTGAGCTAGTCTCAAAACATATAACCTAAACTTGTGCCACTCACTAAATGATACTTCTACACGCCTGCTCCCAGACCAGCACTTGTCTTCATTTGTTATCCTGGAAACTCCAGGGTGCTGGAAAAGATGCATGATGACTAGCAGGAAATACGTAATTTAATATGAATGTACATACACATTAGTGCCTAAGTTAACGATTACTTATCCGTGTGTGATTTTTGCACACATCATTCACTAGTGGTTTACTTAAACAATTCTATAAGATAAAACTAGGCCAAAGTCCCATTGCTTTTGGATAGGAAGCTACTTGCTATTCAATAGTACTTTTGCCTCAGCTTTTTAATGGCTTCTGAGTGTAACATTTTTGAACTGTATCTCTTCCTTTTGTACAGTTTCCTCGTGCCGTTTAGATATGGGTTCCCAACGTTGTGGTTACACCTTCCCAACAGCTACTTGCACTGAGGGGTGAGGCCTCCAGTATCTCCGGGCTTTAAAGCGTCCACATCTAGATGCTTTGGCTACAGCCTCAGTGGTATACCAGGGATTTTATTTCCAGACATTTAAGTCCCACATCAATAATCTCTCCATGGCCTCAGAAATCTCTTGAGCTGCATAGATTGTGTTTGGCATTGACCATTTAATCACTTTGAACTCATGGCCAGGTTGGTATGTACTGACAGCCACACCTCTGTAGCCTCTTTATCTTCCAAGAATTCTATTTCCTGTTTCCCCTTATATACTGGTAAAGTTTTTTTTCTGCCTCTCTGCTTCCTCAGTGCAGCCTCTGGGAAAGGTATGAATATCTACATTTTTGGAATAGCCTAGGTTTCAGCAGAAGTGCCATTTTCATGATTATTTCCCCAAGAGAAGCCAGGACCCTAGAAATTTCAGTATCATCTCAGAGTTCTCCCTCTCTTCCTCTACATTCAATCGGTCACTGATTCCTGCTAATTTTACTTCCTGTATTCCTCTGAAATCAATTCCTCTTTCCCTTCCCCACTGCTGCTTTTGCATCAGTCTTGCTTGGACTCTTAAACTAGATTTCTTCCCTGCCTCCTTTTCTGCAGTGCCACACCAACCCTTCCCTCTATCACAGAATAGATGCTGGAATGATCTTACAAATACCCACGATATATAGGAAAACATTGTGAATAGTAATGTTTGAAGCCTAACATTAAATTTGTTTTGGCATTATCACTTTCTAAGCAATTTTTAAGTTGTGCCATCATTCAACACTTTGATAGCTATGTTGTAGATATTATTGTAAGTAATGAGGAATATACGGAATGGTCAGGGAAGGTTCCTTCCTATACTCAGTTCACAATGAGTATTCTCTTGTAAAGTACATTTCAGTTGTCAATTGCCAACCATACCATCAGTTCCTCACTCTGAATTAATGCACGCTGTTCCATCAACATAGAAAGCTTATCTCTCATCCTCTGTCAAAGCTTTTATTATCTTTAAAGAACTAAGTCAAATGCCAACTTTCTTTGAAGCTGTCCTAGAACCTACATGTTGGAATTATTCATTATCATTCAAGCCTGAGGGAAATAAACAACATTTAAAAATACCTAAGAAATCTTGAGGGACAGATTTTTCTTGAGCCTTTTTTGAAGAACCTACTGGAAGAGTAAATTTAGCCTATGAGAATAGAAAAAAAATTATGTGGCTATAAAACAAGCAGGCAAAATTTAGATGCATATAGTTAAAAATAGGAAAGTGTTAAATAAAACGAGATAAAAATATAAGAACTAGGTCTTGGTATTCTAGTATCTTTTTAAAAAAATATTCAATAATCTAAAGAGAGTCTTTGGATTAATGATCCAATTATGTGTGATTTATACAATACATTTAAAGTAAAAACTAGATATCTAATTTGAAATTGTGGCAAAAATCAGGATTTGCCCCCTTTCTTTTAAGAAATCCTTTCAAAATATCAAGAGGAATCAGAAATAAAAATGTAAATGTGTATTCAGTGAAACATGAAGAAAGCTGAAAATATGATCCACTAGATAAGAGGAATGACTGCCCAAAGAACTTGAAATGGAGCAGAGGCAGAAGAGAAGAAACTTTTGAGTGCACACAAGCACTTGCAGTGCTCAGAAGGAGCCAGCCAATTACACTGCTAAAGGTGGGGAGCGTAACCTGCAGGGCCAAACAAAAAATCTCTCCTTTTCAAGAATGAAAATGAGGTGCTTATGGTCGAGGGAAGATCTTTTCTAGACCTCGTTTAGTGCTTTAAATCAGAGGAGGAGAGCTGAATAAGGTTTCCCACAAGTAAGTTAAATTTGAAGGAAGCAGTCTGTCTATTTGCAGGGAGAAACAAAGAGGTTTTGCCTGGAAAACAACCTCACAGCAGTCCATCTCTTTTGGCTGGGAAAAATAAAAGACTGAAGTGACTCACATGCATAAATATGTGTAAAAACACAAGATGTCTGCTAGGTTTGAACACTGCCTCACTGTAGTTTCCTACATCTCACCTGCCAAAAAATGGTTTTTAGAAAATTCCATTTTCTAAAAATAATAGAGCTTAAAGTTTCTAGAGTAGAAAGCCCTTCCATCACCCACCCCCAAATTACTACCTTAACACAAGCAAAACAAAACAAAACAAAACACACACCGCGCCACCAGAACAAGAAGGAAAGGCTGGCCGGGGGTCTTGGGCTTATTTCAGGAGCTGCATCCCGGCTGCTTTAGCTTCCTCCGCTCTGAGGCCATAGAACAATGAATGACTCAGTAACTTTCTTATTCAGGGTCTTGTCTTTTGACATGCCCTTGAAATAGTCCTTCCAGTCAGAAAGTGATCTCATTTATCAATCTTTAAGGTATTTAAAATTTTGGAACAGCGTCCTTTTCTGAAATATTGGAAATATTTTGCTATGCACAACTGAAATCAAGAGATTGCTCTATGAAGTTATAGGTGATTTATTTTTCAGCAATATAAATATAGTAAGGTCCAATGACATAACCTGCCCCAATTTTATTGCGGAATAAAGAGTGTTTATAATATATATCTGTGTGTCTTCTTTAGCACTAGGTACCTCAAGACATGCAGGACATGACTGAGGAAAAATTCAAGTCTAATAGGGTATCTTTTCTAAAAATGTTTGGATATAGGCCCTTGGTTGCTGAATTTAAGAATATATCACTTTTGTCACTCCTATAAAATAGCAAAGATTCCCAGTGGTCTATCAGAGAGCATTTGCCATATCAAGAGTCGCTGATAAGTATTCATTCTTTTGTACCTAGGAACCCAACTTCTGAGCTGTTCTCCCAGAAAATAATCCAAAAGGAAATATGCTCTTTGAAGAGAAATTTTTATTTCATGATTTAATATAGAAGTGAGAATTAGAAAACATCTGAATGTCTGTTGTTTATGTAGGCATCTGCCATATGGGGTGTCTATGTATGGAAACAGAACCTAAAAGGGGGACTGGACATAGGAAGCAGCAACTAGAGTTTGGGGATACTAGGGCAGATGGTATTTGGGGGGCAAGCTACTACAGAAAAGAGAAACAGAGCGAAGGAGTCATGAAAATCTACATAAAAATATGCTGTTCATGGTCAGGGTGATGTGGGAGGCTTAGCAAGTACAGCTGCTGCTGGGAAGCTGAAAGCTGAATAGTAATTTCAGAGATCACACAGGGCTGAGGAGACTCAACTAGATGGAATACTCATCATGGATCTCTTTCTAAAGGGTTTACTTTTATGAAATTCTTACAGTGCTACAAATCATAAGGATTTGATGTGTAAGTTAAATTTATAATTTTTAGAAATTTCATATTAGAACCATAGACATTTAATCATTGGGTACCTGAACAATTTCTAAATTAAAAAAAAAAAAAGAAACATAAAGCAGTATTCATTAATCTAACATTAATTTACTATTATCTTTTAAATAAATAGAAATTATAAAACATTTGAATGTTTTTATATGACATTTATGATTATTATTGCAACCCCAAATCATTCAAATTTTAAAAAGTAGTCCTTTTAGATAATAGCCATTTAAATTCTTCTCTAGCTGTCCCCTGTGCTTGGAGAAAACAGTTTAATTAAATATAATAAGTATGAAATATGATAAGTATAAATAGTAGAAGCAGTTAACTATCCTATTTCAATAATTACAGAGAAATACTAATATATATAAAATGTTATCTTTCTAAAGTTACTGTAGGTTTATGAATAAGATTGATTCAATAGGATATATATTTTATTTAACATTCTGACAATTATATTTTAAAATGTACTCAAAACTTTAAATTTATTACTTATATGCTTACATGTATGTTCATGCTAAAAACATACATATAAAACATATTAATTTTATGATGAAAATTATTACGTGAGTCATGTATAAAAGGAATAAAATCAATTTTCTTTCTGTAAAATGAGTATTTCATGCTCAGATTTTAAAGTTTTCTCCTTAGACCAAAACTATTCTTTTAATCTCTGTATCTTTTTTTTATTCTTTAATCATTAAAATATTATTTTTTTACTTTAAAAAAGTTGAGTACCTGATAATCACTTTTGTTTGTTGTGTATTTTTGGCAATGCTACTTTAAAATATTTCTTGTCTCTAGATATTTATAATTAAATCATGTCTACTTTGACAGTATTTTTATGTACCTTTTTAAAATTTAGACCCTGAATTCAGAATAATAAAGCTACTACTATATTTTTTATGCTTAAACTGAGTTTTGATTTTCTAAAAGGGCTAGTAAATGACACAAAATTTTCCTCCTTCACTCTGTAAAATAAGGAACAATAAATATTTTGTTTTGTCTAGAATTCTCCAAATTTTAATTAATTCAAGAACTCTTTTATTTCCCAAATTTGGGGGAAAACTGGTGAACCTAAAAGAGATAGGTTAATCTTGCATAAATAAAATATGTTGACATTCTTTAGTGATTATATGCTTTTCAAATTTTAAAAGTATATTCATATTTAAGCACAGAGACTGGTAGAATAACTTTTTACAGCAATATGTTTTTCCAGGATTTTAGATTCACAAACTCATTTTATGAAAAGAAGCCTTACGGAAGATCTGGACAGGCACTAAGGCTGTTAATTCAATTGCATTGAAATCATCAGAGGTTTATTGCTTACTTCAGTTTTTCTTTACTCAACTCCAGTAGTCAAAAAATATCCACCTAAGTGCTATAGTAGTAATGGCAGGTGTATTAAAGTTCCAGTTTAGTTTTAAGGTCTCTATTAGATGCTTTGCAGACCCATCTGTGAACAAAAAAAAACCCAAAACTTCTAGCCTAGTTGCCTGAACTTCTGTAAAGCACTTATCAGCCACCATCTTTCCCCTACCTAAATACAGACAACCCACAATTTTTACCTCAGTTGCGAAAGTATCCATCACCTGCATAGAGCTTCTAGAGATTTTCTGGGATAGACCTGAGGTATTTGTGTATGTTGATGATTCATACATAAAGACAAAAAATAAAGATTGTCAAGCAGAGTGTTACGTTAGATCTAATTTCACACTTGAACTAATAAGCCTCTCCCCAAAATTCAATAGGTTCCAGTCGCAGAGTTGTCTTTGCCTATATCTACTAGCCAGCAAAAGACAAAAGAGCAGATATTTATACTAATAGTGGGTGTAATTTCAGGTTTGCCTACTACTTTGTAATGTTTAGGAAAAATAGTACCTGACTGCTATAGAAGCCCCTATAAAATCAGACATCGAGTGGGAGATTATTTCGGAGCTTTGCCACTGTAGTAGTCATCTATCTGTTGCTGGGAGTAGCTTCTGGCTCAAGGTCTCCCATGAGGTTGCAGTCAAGCTGTCGGCTGGGACTGCAGTCATTTGAAGACTTCCAAACTTATGTGGTTATTGGCAGGCCTCAGTTGCTCCCTGGCTGTAGGCTGGAGATCTCAGTTCCTCACCACATGGGACTCTCCATAGGCTGTCTTAGTGTCCTGAAGACGCTGGCTGGCTTCCCCAGAGTGAGTGATCCAAGAGACAGAGAGAAACCAAAGATGAAATTTTTGATAGCTTAATATCAGAAGTGACATGCCATCACTTCTGCTATATATACAGTAACTTACCATTATGTAGTATTTCTACCACATGGATATAATGTGTTCAGGGGTGTATATAATATTAAAATGTAGTTAAAAGAATAGGGAGTGAAAAATTTTGAATATTAAATACCATTTTTATCATACGTTAGTTGTATCTACACAATTTAATTTGTAATAATGGATATATTTAATTTGTAATAATGGATAATATATGTAATAACGGGCTCACAAAATTGCTGACAATTAACAGTCAGCTCTCCCAAGAGAGAACTGTCACAGCACACCACTGGTTCTACTCTGAGTACTTTGTTTTAAATGTTTATAATGGTGTCTTTTGTTTGCTTTTTTTTTGAATGTCTCATTTCTTGCAACTCATTGAGAGTCCATAGGAGTTTCCTAGAAGGGGTCAGGTTTTGATATTATAAGGATAAACTGAGATAATTCAGGTGAGTTACCTTTCACATTTTTAAAAATGTGAAAAAAAAAAAACCAAGTCTTTCACATTTTAAAAAATGTACTGTAATCCTGATGACAACTCTGTTTGAAAGTCATTAATAACTCTGCTTTATACAAAAAGTCAGAGGGGTGAAGTAACGTGCCCAAGGTCACAGGACCAATAAAGCTGCTCCATAATTGTGAAGTAGCAATCATAATGTTGGCTCAAAAACAATAACCTTCCCTGAGAATGGAAATCAATGGACAAACTTTAATTATATCAGGAAAAACTTATTGTGGGACTTCAATACTGACAAAGCTATTTTAGTACCCTCCCTTTATCAGTGAGGTCCCTTGGGCAGATATAAACTTAGATTTAATTAAATGAAAAAATCCTACACCAGCAAATCCTAGACATACTGCTCCTCACTTAGCCTTGGCAATGAATAATGTGATTTCTTCAGTGTTCACTGCACAGGCAACACAAGGGTATAGGCCAAACACTTGCATTTCCCAAGGCCACAACCTCCTCAATTACATGACAGATATATTGCCATGGATGTCATATCAGGGGCACGATCTGCTGTTTTCTCTAAGCCTACTCAACTTCAAATGGAGAGAAGTAGACTGAAGTGGAGGAAAGGGTGTTTCCTAGCAAAAAACGTGGACCATCCATGCAACAGACAATTGAGCAAAAGGAGAGGCACCTCAGGTACCATTAAGTGGTTTCTAGTTATAAGTAATTATCCACACGTCAGTGACAAATCTGGGAACGCATCAAAGTGTGAGTGCAGGCGCATACTAAAGGTACCTTTTAAGTGTAATTTTAAACAATAGATCAATAAGCAAAAAAAAAAAAAATTTTTTTTCCAACTGCAGCCTGGACACGATTCTAGAATCTATGGAAATAGAGGACAAGACATAGGACCAAAATGAACAGAGCTGGAATGTGAAAATAGCCAGGATGAAACTCAGCCTATGAGAAGACACCAGAGGCAGACTTTCTTGAACTTTCCATACCCAAATGTTCCTGAGGCATTTAAAGGGGTCACATTGATACTAACAGTGACATTTAACATCCAAATATTCTTAATGAAAGTGTGTATTCTGATGGATTGCAGGTCTGGAATTATTCTTTTCTTCCACAGTAACATAGGCACTTAAGAACTCTGTTTCAAGGTATACACTGCATGCAAATTAGCATGTATTTCACATGTATATGGACATACAGGCAGCTCATAAAGCACTTCCTTAAGCATTAATTTATTTGGTCAACACAGTAATGTTGTGAGGAAGACGAGGGTGATATCCCTGACCAAATTTTGAAGATAAATTCTCAGAAGCTGAGGCTTAGAGAATTTAAGAAAATTATTCAAGGACTCATTTTTTTTTTACTTTTATGTATTCCTCTAAGAGTTTTTTTTTTTGTTTTGCTTTGTTTTTTAATTTTACTTTAAGTTATGGGGTATATGTGCAGATCTTGCAGGATTGTTACATATGTATACACATACCATGGTAGTTTGCTGCCTCCATCCCCCCTTACCTACATTAGATATTTCTCCTAATGTTATCCCTCCCCAATTTCCCCACCCCCTGCTATCTCTCCCCTAGCCCCCCACCTCCCAACAGACCCCAGTGTGTGATGTTCTCCTCCCTGCGTCCATGTGTTCTCATTGTTCAGCATTCACTTATGAGCGAGAACATGCTGTGTTTGGCTTTCTGTTCTTGTGTCAGTTTGCTGAGAATGATGGTTTCCAGATTCATCCATGTCCCTGCAAAGGACACGAATTCATCATTTTTTATGGCTGCATAGTATTCCATGGTGTATATGTACCACGTTTACTTTATCCAGTCTATCACTGATTGACATTTGGGTTGGTTCCAGGTCTTTGCTATTGTAAACAGTGCTGCAACAAATATACCTGTGCATGTGTCTTTATAATAGATTGACTTATAGTCCTTTGGGTATATACCCAGTAATGTGATTGCTGGGTCAAATGGTATTTCTATTTCTAGATCCTTGAGGAATCACCACACTGTCTTCCACCATGGTTGAACTAATTTACACTCCCACCAACAGTGTAAAAGCGCTCCTACTTCTCCACATCCTCTCCAGCATCTGTTGTCTCCAGATTTTTTAATGATCACCATTCTAAATGGTGTGAGATGGTATCTCAATGTGATTTTGGTTAGCATTTCTCTATTGACCAGTGATGATGTACATTTTTTCATATGTTTGTTGGCCACATAAACGTCCTTTAGAAAAGTGTCTGTTCATACCTTTTGCCCACTTTTTGAGGGGGTTGTTTTTTCTTGTATATTTGTTTTAGTTATTTGTAGATTCTGGATACTAGCCCTTTGTCAGATGGGTAGTTTGCGAAAGTTTTCTCCCATTCTGTTGGTTGCTGGTTCACTCTAATTATTGTTTCTTTTGCTGTGCAGAAGCTCTTAAGTTTAATTACATCCCATTTGTCTATTTTGGCTTTTGCTGCCATTGCTTCTGGTGTTTAAGTCATGAAGTCCTTGTCTATGCCTATATCCCGAATGGTATTGCTTATGTTTTCTTCTGGGGTTTTTATGGTGTTAGGTCTTATGTTTAAATCTTTAATCCATCTGTAGTTAATTTTTGTATAAGGTGTAAGGAAAGGGTCTAAGGAAGGGGTCCAATTTCAGCTTTCTGCACATGGCTAGCCAGTTTTCCCAACACCATTTATTAAACAGGGAATCCTTTCCCCATTGCTTGTTTTTGTCAGCTTTGTCATATATCAGATGGTTGTAGATGTGTGGTGCTACTTCCAAGGCCTCTGTCTGTTCCATTGATCTATATCTCTGTTTTGATTACCATAGCCTTGTTAGTATAATTCAAAGTCAGATATTGTGATGCCTCCAGCTTTGTTCTTTTTGCTTAGGATCGTCTTGCCTATGTAGGCTTTTTGTTGTTGTTGTTCCATATGAAGTTTAAGATGTTTTTATCCAGTTCTATGAAGGTCAATGGTAGTTTGACAGGGATAACATTGAATCTATAAATTACTTTGGGCAGTATGGCCATTTTCCTAATACTGATTCTTCCTAACCATGAGCTGGAATGTTTCTCCATCTGTTTGTGTCCTCTCTTATTTCCTTGAGCAGTGGTTTGTAGTTGTCCTTGAAGAGGTCCTTCATGTCCTTTGTTAGTTGTATTCCTAGGTATTTCACTCTCTTTGTAGCAATTGTGAATGGGAGTTCGCTCATGATCTGGCTCACTGTTTGTCTGTTATTGGTGTATAGGAATGCTTGTGATTTTTGCACATTGATTTTCAATCCTGAGACTTTGCTGAAGTTGCTTATCATCTTAAGGAGATTTGTGGCTTAGACAATGTCGTCTGCAAATAGAGACAATTTGACATCCTCTTTTCCTAATTGAATACTTTTTATTTCTTTTCCTTGCCTGATTTCTCTGGCCAGAACTTCCAATACTATGTTGAGTAGGAATGGTGAGAGAGGGCACCCTTGTCTAGTGCCACTTTTCAAAGGGAATGCTTCCAGTTTTGGCTCATTCAGTATGATATGGCTATGGATTTTTCATAAATAGCTTTTATTATTTTGAGGTACATTCCACTGATACCTAGTTTATTAAGAGTTTTTAGGATAAAGGGCTGTTAGATTTTGTTGAAGGCCTTCTCTGCATGTATTGAGATAATCATGTGAGTTTTTGTCTTTGGGTCAGTTTATGTGATGGAATAAGTTATAGATTTGCATATGTTGAACCAGCCTTGAATCCCTGGGAAGAAGCCTATGTGATCATGATGGATAAATGAGAAACTGCTTTTTAAATCCAGTGTAAAAATATACATGGTAACAATATGATTAAAGCCATGGGTTCCATTTTTGTTGGCAAATAGGTACTTTTCTTTTTCAAGACTACCTACTGAACTTCTGACTTATTTAGTTTTGGAATTCTGACTAGAAATCAACTAGTAGACAAATAAGGTAAAGTCTAGCCCTGAAATCAGGTTAATTGGAGTCCAGTAAAAATAATAGATGGCAAATAAATGAAGAAAATAAACAAAACACAATCAACCACATAAGACAATAGTCTCTAAATTAAAATAGTCTAGAAGATGAATTTGCCATTTGTTATACAAGGATTTAGTAAGCTCCTGACATTGGAAGCTGCCACATTGTACATGCCAATCAGAGTGTGTCTGCTTCCTGGAAAGGGGACTTATCCATTAGACAGATGCCTGAACTAAGTGACGTTAAAACAGGTTACAACTCTGAGATTCCTGGAGCCAAAAAACGTCCACTCTGTAGAAAAATGTTACAGGGGCATCATCATAGCAGAGAAATGACAACAAAACACATTCACAGTTTGACCCCCTGCACTGTGTAACACCCCCACAACCCACAGCTAACAAACTAAATGAATACAGAAGTAACAAATAAATCAGCAAATAGGTAAGCAAACTATGAAATTGGATATGCCAACAAAATAAATTCTATAAGTAAGATAGAAATAGCATTGACTATTAGGTTAGAGCTTGAGTGCTTTTGAAAGACAATGGTATCTTAAAAAAAAAATAAAGAATTAAATTACATGTATGTGTGAATCCAGTCGTTTCACAACATTTAATCCTGCTGGCAATGATGGACCTTCTTTGCCATTTGTCTGATACCCTCCCACAGAACTCAGAAATGTTATCAATACGGGCTTGCTGAACAAATTGGTCCACACTTTGCCAAAATAGCTAAAGTCAACATTACATAAGCCACGAGTAGTTTGCCAAGAATTAGGAAGTCTTTTTCTCACTTAGCCTTTGAACTTGATCATCTATTTATCTGTTTCTGAAGTCCCACTCCAGTGAAGACTCTGCTTTCCTGGGTCTTTCTGCATTGTCTGATAGGGTTAGCACTGACTCATTATAGGAAATCCAAAACAGCCAGCTGTGCTAATTGGTCAGCCAGGATTTGATGTGACAAACACATGCTCCTCCACTGAGTCACTGAAAATGCTTGAAGAACCCACTAAGATTTTTTAGGAATCTTGAGGACTTAATCTGGTACTGGTGTATTGATCTCTATTACCTCTACTGCACATATTAGGGCTTGAATTTACATATAGTATTCATTAGAGATTTACATTCCTTTAACATTCATTTTCTGAGGGCCAACAATATGACAAATACAGGAGTTATGATAATCCTGCTCTACTGGGAAATGAGTGAACTATGTTCACTTTTAAGTTTAACAAGAGGCAAAGAAAAAAAGGCCCTTAGAGAAAATCAGTTCAGAAACAATGCTCTGTGGATTCAAAGGAAGAAAGAATTGCATCTAACAGAAGACAACCCTGTTGTAGAGTAAGTGATGTTTTAGTCGAGCCTTCAAATTAAGTGGACTCTAGGAATGCAGAGATTATAGTAAAGGCAGAGTAGAAGGAAGGGAATTTAGGGAGGAAGGTAACGCATGCAACAGGGGCAAGGTCATGAGTGTCATGAGTGTTCACCCGTGTGTGCATGCATGAATCTTTGAGGATCCATGAAGTGATCTTGGGCCTATTTACTTGAGTTACAGTCAGTGTCTGTTGTGATCCAGTGTACTCACAGCCTCAACCACTTTGGCTGCGATGTCAGAGAAAAATTCCAGTCTATTTTACTGGCATGTTTCTAGCCTCATTAAACCCTGATTCAGCCCTGCATCAAAACTTTGGATTACAAATTTTAGAAGATTCTCTTTCCTGAGACATTTCTAGCAGATACTTAACGTACTGTATGTGCATTGATGGACAGTGCTGAGGTTTCCATAGTCACTGGGAAGGAAAGCATGAGTCAGGTACACTCAATTCAAATATCTTTGCTCAACTGGTACCAACAAACTTGAAGCATGTTGCCCCCAATCTTGATAGTCCTTTTCCTATAAACTGTTACCTATGGCCAACAAGTATTTAGGACTTCACCACCCTTTTTGATTGCTGGTGATGACAAACCAAGAAAAGTTTTGTCTTCCAAAGATGTTGTGTCAGCCGGATGGATGAAAGCCATGGTTAATGAAGCTGAACATAGGAATGATCCATGTTTTCCTTGCAATTATCAGCTAAGCAACAAGTGGGATCTACTGGCAAAAGCTGGTGGGAGTGCCCAAGTATATTAAATGCATGAGCTAAGGTATTCTACTAAGAGAGCTCTGTGGTGTGGTCCATCAGTATGTGACAAGGCTACAAAGAAATGCCCAAGCATGGCTGAAACAAGCTTATGTCCCATTTACTTGAATATGATCACAGCAGTTATCTCAAGAGGAGAGGGGAACAATTAAAAATAGCAATAATGCTAATAATAATCAGGCTATTGTCTACTCCATTCCAGACAGACAATATTTAAGTGGAGTAAACAACAGCTAGAAGTTTGTGATAATCTAAATAAGTCTGTTGTATTGTTTTTCTTTATAAGAACAAATGCAACTAGTATTGAGGGATGATGATAGGCTACAGAAAAGATGCTGTCTGTTTATAGTCTCTTTTGTTCATGTTACCTTTTGCCAGTTTGAAACACCAAAGATATGTTATTATTATTGGTTTGGATTTGTTAATTTCTCCCCATGCAGTTTGGGGATTAATGTCCCTGCTTTAGCTTAACAGCATGAACTCACATTTCTCCCTTAGTTCATGTTGTTGACTGCCCCCCACTCCTTTTCTCTGCATGAGTCAGGGGAGGGCTCCGGGACTGGCATGGGATATGTTTACTTTAATCAATCGCAAAGCCAGCAGAAAGATGCACTAGTGATAAAAGGTGTTAAAGATATCCATAAAAACTGAGGAAAGGTGATGTTACGTAAGTAGAGAGATTTTAAATGATTTCAGTCTGTATCCAATGGCATTGTAATTATTTTTAGACATATCCAACATTAATCTTAAAATTTAGGAAACAGTATCATTCATATGTGATATGGTTTGCATCTGTGTCCCACCGAATCTCGTGTCAAATTGTAATCCCCAATGCTGGAAGTAGGACTTGGTGGGAGATGACTGGATCATGGGAGCAGATTTCTCATGAATAGTTTAGCACCATCCCCTTGATAGTTAGCTGTGTTCTAAGGAGATCTGGTAGTTTAAAAGTGTATAGCCCCTCCCCTCTCTCTCTTTTTCCTGTGATGAGCCTCCCCTTTCCCCTTCCACCATGACTGTAAGTTTCCTGAGGCCTCCCTGGAATTTGAGCAGATGCTAGTGCCATGCTCCCTTTACAGCCTGCAGAACCATGAGCCAATTAAACCCCTTTTCTTTTTAAATTATCAGTCTCAGATATTTCGTTATAGAAATGTGAGAATGAACTAACACAATATTATAATGCATTTTGATAAGTTAACAATGCTATACTAGCTAATTGTTGTCCAGAGTGAAATATAATCCTTATCTAGTCATTTGTTTGTTAATGACTTAGCACCTTTGTCATTATTACATGTTGTTATAGCACAAACATCTTTATATATGAAAATATCCTAACACTCAGGACTTTCCCCCTATTTTCCTTGACCAGCTCCCAAATAGATTGAAGTGATGGACAGCCATATTGAAAGATAAAAAATCAGTAACTACCAATTTGTGGGAGGTTAAATCTCCCTTTCATGCAAATTGTGTTTTCTTTCCACAACAAACTACGAGCCTTATAAAGAAGATGTTAGTATCCATTTTGCAGACAGAGAATTCCAGGCTGAGAGATGTTTAAGTAAACAGTGTAAGACAGGATGGAATGAGGACTTGAATCTAGATGAATCAGATGTTGCAGCCCCTGCATTATATGCTAAATCATACTCCTTATATGCATGTATTTTTCCCATGTACATGTTATATATCTCCATCCGTCAATTCAATTATACATTAAATGTTGAAGCAGCTCATCTTTCAGAATGCAAATGTGATCATGGTCTCTGCTTCTATGAAGAGTATAATTTGGCAGAACTAAGTATACCAAAGGCAGGTAAAAGTATCTTGAAAGGAGACTAGACAAAATGTTTCATGAACTTCAAAAGGAAATCTCTTACATCTGGTTTTAGAATCCAGAAGTTCTTTCAAGAGAAGGAAATACAATTACATTCTTTCCTACTAATCTGGATATTGTTAAAAATGAAGTAAGTTTGACTACATAACTGGATCCACAGATTCTACATATGTAGAGTTAGGGATAAACACATGTACTTTCAGTTTGAAGGGTTTTGGAGACACCAACAAAGTCCTTTTTATTTTTAAATAAGGACAAAGGGCTTTATTTTCTAATGTGAAGTTTCTTTGTTATTGTCAGAATATTGTTCAAAGTTAGTCTGAGTATAATATTAAACATGAGCTGTGGAATTAGAAACTTGTTCACTCCTTCTTCTCTCAGCTTAATTGCGTCGTCTTCATAGAAGTCATTCAATCTCAATAAAGTTTCCATGCTGTCCCTTCTTGGACTATCTTCAGCTCTAAGAATTAGATTAGAATCCTGACTTTATCTCTTATGAGCTGAAGGGGCTGTGGAATATGTTATTAATCTTCAGAGTCTCAGTTTTCTTATCTGTAAAAAGGAGCAAAAAATAATTGATGACACAAAGGGTTATGAGGATCTCTTGGAGAACATAATAATAAAAGTGCTTTGCCAATGTTCAAGTGCTAAGCCAATATTTATTATTGACTACAGTCATGCTGTTATAATTTGTAATGGGCATAAGACCAGGAGCATATGCTAAAACCAAAGTTAATGCAGAGTGTAAAATACGCTGACCAGCTTCCAAAGTGACATTGCAGACCCGTATGAGAAAATCTGTGCTAGAAAGCACTGTACTGCTAAGTTGTCAATGACAACTTTTAATAACCCTGCGTTTACGTGCTATCCTGGCTTTCCCCAAACTTATCTTCTGGGACCATGACTAGTCCTAGTCTAAGTATTTGGTAATTGCTTTTGCCCAATCTGAGCACAATCTGTTCCGCTACTTTTGAGCTATGCAAGGGTGAAATAAATACAGAACAAGCTTGCAAGCTACATTAAAGAAACTCAAGATGTGATTTATACACAGATAAAAGTTAAAAAATGCCTGAACTTTCAAAGTCAAAACTTCTACAAGCAGCAGTATTATGAGTAAAACTTGAAAAACCTAGTGGAATCACCCTGTAGTGCTTTGAAATGCAATGTGTGATATTATATCCTCTAAGCTGACTTCCTGAGATGAAGCTAGCTCCACCCCCATATCACAAAACATCGAAATAAGGATATCTTGAAATAGTCCTCCCCAAAAAGGATCTGCTTCTCAGGTATATATATGTATGTATATACATATATACACAAAAACTACATATATATATTTCTGTATGTATATTTCTATATATATTTCTCTCTCTATATATATACATTTCTATATATACATATACATTTTTCCCCTATCAAGGCCAATGTAACTAAAACTAACCATAGTTTTCTTTTTGCTCAAAGCAAAATGAGCATCCCAGTTTTAGGAATTTGCAAAAAAAGCCTCACCCTACTCATCTACCTAAAAATGTCTTATATTTTAGGTTATTTAGGTTATTTATATTTTTCAGCATATATTACATTATATATATTTTTAAATATGTAATTTTAGTTTCAATTTTATTCCATTGTGACTATCTTTGAAATGCTTCATGGAATATGGAGTATTTTAAGTACATATAAAAATAATTTCAACCACAGAATGTTAAACAAGTCAAACTCAGGTAAAATCAGAATTCAAATGACCTACCCTCAGGAAGAGTCATCAAATTTATGACTGAGAATATGTAACAGAGCCTGGATCAGTTAAAAGGCCCAGGGCAAAATCTTGGGAAGGTAAAATTTACCAGTATATTTGAAGTTGAAACTAAAAAAGCTATAATTTAAACAATTATAATACATGGATAAAATTGACATAGTCATATCAATTCTAATCATTTTTCCTTGGCTATCCTTTATCAGTGATAATTTTAACAATATCAAGAACCATTAACAATAGGAATAACTAATTTTATTTATCTTAAAATACATAGATTTACCATCACCTCATACATTACATTACATATTAATACCTTTAACTTACTTCTATATTTAAATTGTGAAGACAACAGTTCTGTTCTCAGATTCTGAATACATTGAGTACGTGATTAAATTCTTATGAGAGTAACACCATAGTTATCTGTGGCTAGATACTGGAGATAAATTAATCTCAGTGACTTTTACTAAATTGCATCACTATAAATGATGTTTCACATGTGAACACGTTGTCTCAGAATAGACATAATATCAGACAGTGAGTTATTTGAGTAAAAATCTGCCATCATGGGAACATTTAGCATGATTTTTTGCTGTAATTAGCTTGTGTGTTCAGGAGCTAGCATTACATCACAGTAGTAATATACTTTTCTCATGTTTTGTTTATTTATGTTGGTTTTAATTTATTGACTATTTACATCTGCCATTCCCCTTTGATTTTTACCACATGGTTTTCTGATTACTTTTGTTTGCAATTACTCTTTCTTTATTTCTTTAGAATTGTCTGATCCTCATTATGACTGTAGAGGTAGCTGTTTTTTTTTTTTTTTTGGTTTTTGGTTTTTGAGAGACGGTCTATTTTAGTTCTCCTAATTTTATTAGGAACTGAAATTCTAGTTTCTCAGTTTTTTTACACATCTTTATAACTCCTAAAATTTAGAAGTACTTCATGAAGTAACAACATGCTCAGTCAGCCGTTCATATGATGCTATTTCACATTTTGATTTCTGTTAATTTCAAAATAGTTGACGTGCTTTAAAAATTAAAGAAATATCCTAGTGCAGTGGCTCATACCTATAATCCCAGCACTCTTGGAGGCAGAAGCATGCAGATCATGAGGTCGGGAGTTGAAGATCATACTGGCCAAGATAGTGAAACCCTGTCTCTATTAAAATTCAAAAATTAACCAGGTGTGGTGACCTGCACCCCTAATCCCACCTACTTAGGAGGCTGAGGGAGAGAATTGCTTAAACCCAGGAGGCGGAGGTTGCTGTGAGCCGAGATCATGCCACTGCACTCCAGCCTGGGCAACAGAGCAAGATTCCATCTCAAAAATAAATAAATGAATGAATGAATAAATGCAAATGCATACAATTCTTGTAGTCACTTCCTGTCTGTTACCTGTTACTATCAGCATGTGATCACTGGAATCTTGCATGTTTATTGAGGTGAATGACCACATGAAAACAATGCCCAGCTGAAGCTATGGACAAAATACTAGCAACAGAAAGGAGACTGAGAATGAAGAACATCTACAAAAGAAATAGCTACTGTATTTTATTGAATGTCTACTATGTGTGAAGTATAGGACTAGATGCATTATCTCCTTTATCTTCACAATATACCTGAATGCTAGGTATTGTTTTTCACATATAATACTGACAGCAAAAATAAATAAATAAAGTAATTTAACTTGTTCAAGATCACTCAACCCATACATAGATGCTGGCCTGTCTGAGTCCCAAACTTTCTAACAATGCCTTTTATTTTATAAGTTGATGTGCTTATAAAAGAAAGTCATTTGAATGGTGTTCCGAGAAAGATGAACAAAAACAAACAAAATAAGTACTCAGTGTCCTTGGAAGATGATCTAAGGAAGAACCATTGAACAAAGCAATGAATACTATCCATCTTGGAAAGAAAGTATAATGTGAGGCAAGAATATTTTAACTGGTGTTTCCAGGGATTAACCAACTTATGCCTAAAATCTTTTTACCTGATGCCTTACCAGATGCCTTCTGGTCTAATATGACTTCTGATTACCCTAGAAAAGTGCCTCTATTGGTGGACATTTACAAAAAACAACTAGAAAGTTCTAAGTCATAGAAATTAAATTAACTTTCTGATTTGTTGCTAATTCATTTGAGAGTTTGGTTAATAAAGTCACTTCTTCTGAGTCAGTTTTTAGTGACTTGAAAACATCGTATTTCCTGACTAGTAAAGATGAGTTCCAGACTCAAGGACCACGGTGACCCAAATGAGGAATTGCCTTTGAAGTTGTCTTCACATTTAAAATACATCTCTGGACAACATCTCCCTCATGCTCTCTTTCTTTCTTTAAACACAGCACTAAAGCCTAACCATGAGGACAAGTAAGAAAAGACTTCAAACCACAATTGCTTTTGTTTGAGACTTGTATCTCACTTCTTTTTCTAAAAAATTTTTATACTTTAATTTCTGGGGTACATGTGCAGATCGTGCAAGTTTGTTCCACAGGTATACACATACCATGGTGGTGGTTTGCTGTATCCATCACCCATCATCTACATTAAGTATTTCTCCTAAAACTATCCCTCCTCAATCTTTCCACCCCTGCTTCCACCCCCTGCTAATCCTCCCCTACCCCTCAACCCCGCAGGCCCCCATGTGTGATGTTCCCATTCCTGTGTCCATATGTTCTAATTGTTCAACACCTACTTATGAGTGGGAACGTGCTGTGTTTGGTTTTCTGTTCCTGTGTCAGTTTGCTGAGAATGATGATTTCCGGTTTCATCCATGTCCCTGCAAAGAACATGAACTCATCATTTTTTATGGCTGCATAATATTCCACGGTGTGTATGTGTCACATTTTCTTTATCCAGTCAATCATTGATGGGCATTTGGGTTGGCTCCATGCCTTTGCTATTGTAAACAGTGCCACAATGAACATACGCGTGGATATACGTTTTGTAATAGAACGATTTATAATCCTTTGTGTATATACCCAGTAATGGGATTGCTGGGTCAAATGGAATTTCTACTTCTAGATCCTTGAGGAATCGCCACATTGTCTTCCATGATGGTTGAATTAATTTACACTCCCACCAACAGTGTAAAAGCATTCCTATAAGCATCTCTATCACCCCTGAAGCTTCTAATAATGATCTGTGGAGAGAACTGACATTTTAGGGGAACTTTTCTCTAAATGTTTAAATCTGCAAGTTTGTGTTAATCTTTCATTCAATTAAAAATACGTCTACTAACATAATTCCAGATATCCAACAATTTTGTAACTATAATGCCCAAAATCTTGTTTTTGCTCTCTAAATTTTAAAGCTGAGTTTAAAGGAGCACTTCTTTAATAATATAATAATTGCTTTTTCTGTTCTGAAAGCATCCTTTCCAGATTCTCTCTCTACATCTTTAATCTTCCTCCTTTGACCCTTGGTGGCATACTCTTCTGATATCTGGCCCCTAGCTTTTGTAATTTTCCAGTGGACTGTCATACTACTCTCTTCATTTTCCAGTTTTTGTGGGAATTTTCACACCTTTCATAAATTTGATTGTAACAAATATGCTGATAATTCCCAATTCTAGTACAGTTCCTCCCTCCTTCTGATTCAGGGCCATTTTGAGTTATTCACTTGAAATCACTACAGAGATGCTAATATCTGAAGCTTAACATGCTCTGAATTCAATTCAGTACCTTCATTCTAATCCCGTATTTCTAGAATATTCCATGTCAATTGGCATTTTTACTTAACCCTATCTAAAAAATTTGGCCTCATCTCTGTCTCAGTGTTCTTGACACAAAACAAATAAATTACTATAAAATTCTGATATCTTTACAGTCTAATTGTATTTGCAGTTTATTCCTTTTCCATCCCAACATTTAATACTATTCAATTCCTCATAATCTATTACCTACAGTATTACAGTAATCTTATAAAATGTCTCTGTTCCAGTCTTGTTCTTCTAAAATCTATCCTTCACATAGACATAAGAATAATGTTTCTGTAATACAAGCTTTTTTTATTACAACCCTCTGAATAAAACACTTCAGTGTAACCTCATTAGGTGTAATATAAAATGCAATATCTTCAAAATGACAGGGTTATTCCTTAGGACTTATTAGAATATAAATTATTATTATAATAATATAATGTATATCATTATTATAGTCTTAATCATCTTTAATGCAAAAGCAAAATCTATTGGACAAAACTATGGATCCTTTCCTCTTCTTGAAATGGCCACTTGTCTGGCCTTCTGTGGCATAATGTTGTCTTGTTTTTCCTTTTTCCTCTTGAACAGCCATTGTCTACCTAATTTACATTATTTTCTTCATGGTTAAATGTTAGAATTTTTAAACATTGAAACCCATGGTCAATAAAATGTTTAGTCTGACTTCCTTGATATACAGGTGACTCCATTTTTTATGCCTCCTTCTAGACGTCTTCAATTTCCAGCCTTATATAGTTAAATGAGCACCTCATATTTTCTGGGCTATTTTAGGGGCCCAAAAATTCAGTATGTTCATCTCCTCATCCAGCTCCCCTCTCAGAGGATATGCCAGAGCATCCTCGAATTCTCCCTGTTGCAGCCAATAGTACCATCATCTATGTACTTGGATAAACCAGAAACTTAGTGCTTCTTCCTCTCAGTAACTCTTGCCATTCGATGGCAATTCCATGTTCTTTCAGTTTTTACTCCTAATTATCTCTCTAATCTCACTGATTTTCTCCTTCTCCACCCATACACCCTTTGTCATAGCTGCCAGCATCAGAACACCACAATAGCTTCATATTCTTCCTCATATCCTCTTCATTGTAAGTTCTTCGCCACACTGAAACTAGAGAACTGCTTTCAAAATGTTATATGCTTAACTATCTGCATCTACCGTCAATCAAAACCACTGAATTTTCTTTTAAGATAAAGTTAATCATTTACAGACATAAAAGCCCATATGTGTGTTTCTGTGGAGTGTCATCTCACAGCACACCCCCCACTTATTTTGTCTTCCAACTCTGCTGTTCATGCAGTCCTCTTTCCTATCAGTAGAACTCTACCCATATTTCCATATTGTGCTTTTTACTTGCAGGTCCTTCCTCTCTCTGTCTCTCTATCTGATTACTGCTAACAGAACTTTATAACTCGCTTTGGCCATTACATTCTTAGGCAGCCTTCCTTCATTAAGTCAGATTCCCATACATCATAAGTTCAGTTTTACATTTACTTACTTGTTTAATGTTCAATCCATCTTTTTCTCACCCAGTAGACTGTGTGCTGTATCAGGGCCTCAATGAATCTGTTCTTCTTCATGTCTTGTATTCTTAGAAGCTACCTCCAAATTGGGCTCTTTAAATCCATGAATAAATATTTTTGTACTTAATTTCAAGCCCCTCCAGGCTCTTTTATGCTCATATCTAAATAAAGTAGTTAAAATTGAGGTAAATTACTTTGTTGTTATGTGTCTTGAAATGTATTTAGAAAGGTGGCATTAACACTTTATTACTGGGCTTTTTGGCGTTTGTCACGCCCTGGTCTCTTCATCTATAAAGTGCCAATCACACTGGCTTAACGTGCAGACTTTCTTTGTGAAACAATGTGTGACATCAAGGCATTTTGCAATTTCAAGGTGCCACGTAGAAGCTTAGCTCATCATCATCATCATCACCATCATCTTATACTATATCATTATCTTAGTACTTTGGAACCCTTAGGAATAAAAGCCAATAATTCCATTATAAAAATGGAAAAGAGAATGTTTTAAATTCTGTTTACTGTAACCTTGGTATTGACTTCGTTCATTAAACTTGGTGCATATATGTAATGAGTGCCAAACAAAATATGAAGTTAACAAAAGACTCAATTTTTTCTAAAGAAAATGTTAAGCAAATTTTACTATAGGAATTTTGTGTTGAAAATATTTTTCTAAGCAGCCGTCTGACACTCTGATAATCAAACAACACTTATGAATCTATCAAGTGGTTAAGTTATCCTATTTAGGATTGTAGCCGCAGGCCAGAACATGAGAGAACAGCTGCCGTTGAGGTCTGGCTCTGTCAGGGACTTGATACATGAGCTTTGGAAAGTCACTTCGCTTTCTGAGGTTTATTTATACATGGGGACAACAACAAACTGATGGCTTGAGTTTGCCGTGAAGAATACAAACCAGTATATATGATAGCACTCTCTGTCATTGTTGTAATGATGTGATATATATGTGGCTTTATTGAAAGGGATCTTCTCAACTACAGCCAAACTCAGCAAGGTCACTGAGAGTCAGAGAGAGCAAGGAGAAACGTGGAGGTCGTTTTCATTTTCGTCTCAGGTAAAAAAAAAAAAAACTCGGGACCACCCAAGAGTTCTTTAGAACCCTGGTTACAAAAGCTATCAAAAATACTCAAACAGTGAAAAGCTAACCCTCTACTACCTGTTTTGTCTATGAGATGCATGACACTGAGGTATTTGGCGACATTATAAATCTAAATGTGTTATATTTTAGACACACAGCAAAATTGAGTCCCAGGTTCCCTATTTCCTGCAAGTTTATTTACATCTTCTCTGTAGGCCTTAATTTATTACTTCTATTTTATGACTCTCATTTAACAGATTAGCAATCAGATTCAGGGAGTTTAAGTGGCTTACAGACGTCATTTCTCTATAAATTCATTACTGAATCTTCACAAAATTATACTAACATTTGTTTATTTGCTGTTCTTTGACCCAGACTTAGTGAAAGTGTCAGTGGTATGAAAGAAACAAGAGTTCTAACTTCCGGAATGAGTGCCCTGCCTATTCTCTCACATGTAAACCAAGCTGCTCCCTCATAATCACACTGATTTTTTATCATGAGTCCTTATCCTTGACAAAGAACCTTTGCCTTTGCAACTTAAATTTCCTCTTTAAATAAACTGTCTTGCTCTTCCCATGCCAGCTGTCGATTGCCTTCAGGCACCCTTTCTGGGACAATAAGAATATTTGTTTACATCTCATTTCTAGATCTAGACAATTGAGTGATACAAGAACCCTCTATGGAACTGTTAATCCAGCTTCCTTCACCCCATGTGCTGCTTGATTTTTACCAACACTAACTGGCATTTTTCCTCTAGTGGGAAACAACTGCTGGCAATTTTGGCAGCATATAATTTATGACAGTGGAGAAGTGGACTCTGTCAATTCCAAGTCTCTGAGAGAACTTTGGTTGGCACAGTCAGGTATGGATATCTACCTGCGGCCCTAGAAACCATAGCTGGTATGGAGAGGGGCCTCACAGAACTCATGTGGCTGGTGGGAAGGTAGTTCTCAGGACGTGGAGGCAGTATGGGACACAAATGTATCAATGTCCATGATAGCTCCTGCTCCTTGAGGGCAGGCCATGCTCCCACCCGAAAATATTTTCTATTCTACCCTTTCTTATACATTACCATTAGAGCTCCCTTCAGTTGCTGGGAGAACAGACTGTTTAAATACGTTATTCTGAACATGTGATCTGAGCACCATTGGGGATTCCTGAGACCCTTTCAGGGCATTCATGAGGTCCTCGTTTTTCCAATAATATAACTCTATAAAGCTGGTTTTTCATCATATACTTCAATCAAAACAACATATCGCAGCAAATTGACACAGAAACAGATATAATAATCCAGTTGTTGTCTGTGGTCAGACTTTAAATATATTTGTAGAAAGTATAAAGCAAGGCTACCCTTCTCAATACCATTTTTTTTTTTTTGAGAAAATAGAAGGTGTTTTGTTAACATAAAAATTTGGTGCTATGTTATGTTAAATATGATATTTAACGTAAAATATGCATCAACATAATAAATGTATTATAGATAATTTAAAATTTATTTATAGTTTTTTTGGGTTTTAATATCTGATCTGATAAATGTTGATATAATACACATAAACAGAATCTCTTTGGAGTCCTCTATGATTTGCAAAACTGAAAATAAATTCTGAAACCAAAATGTTTGAGAACTGCTAGTTTAGATTATCTTTACTTAATCTGAAGTCAATAGAATTAATGGATTTTTAAATAAATATAGAAGGGAACATTACCCAGGGCTTGAAATTCCTGCTAGGGAGGTAAATGTATGCCACCTTTGGTCAACTGGTAGTGGCTTTCTGGAGGTTTGTTCAAACAATCTGGAAAACATGCTAAAATCAATTAATTGTGTTACTCAGAGTCAGGAGAGTAGAGTCACATTTGCCCTCTGTGGATCATGTAAACCTGTGATTGACAAATATAACAATAGTATTTCTTCAAGACAAAGATGCCTGTGGATCTCAATGGAATTCACAAGGCCTTAATGTAAAAGCTATCTAAAAATTTATGACACCAGGGAAGGTTGGCTCTTGCCTGTAACCTCAGCATTTTGGGTGGCCGAGGTGGGCGGATCACAAGGTCAAGATTTTGAGACTAGCCTGGTCAACATGATGAAAACTCGTCTCTACTAAAAACACAAAAACTAGCTGGGTGTGGTGGTGCACACTTGTAATCCAGCTACTGGGGAGGTTGAGGCAGGAGAATGGCTTGAATCTAGGAGGTGGAGGTTATAATAAGCCAAGATCATGCCACTGCACCCCAGCCTGAGTGACAGAGCAAGACTCAGTCTCAAAAAAAATAATTATGGCTTATTCATTGTATATCTAAATTAAGGGTCAGACCTAAAAACTGTAATAATAAAGCTAAAGATAATAGTATGGCAATAGCTAAAATATATTTTCTTACTATGCATCAAGCACTTACATGTGGCATGAAGCTACAGAAAAGTAAGGAACAGGTACAAAGTGAGTAAGTTTGGAGATGTGATTTGACCCTGATGTTCTGACCCCAAACTCAACCACCAAAGCCACATTACCCTACCTTCATTTTCCGTAGCAAATTATGGAAATGCTTGCAAACTTTTCACCTGACATCAAGAGGTAGAGTCTATGATCCATGTATGCCTTCTTCGTATCTTTGACTTGAATTATTCAATAAAATGTAGCCAAATGCCATCTTTGTGAATTTTGAGGCTGAGTCTTTCCTGTGACCCTTTGAATATCTCGCCCTGGCCAGTGGAGTTAACCTATTGAAGAAGGAGAAGGTACATAAAACAGAACATTACATCTAGGCCATCTTTGAACAGCCTGCCCTCAACCAGTCTGGAAGCTGACTCCTGACAAATGAATGTGCCCAGTTGAGACCAGCCAACCCTGGCACAGATCAAGAGGAGTGTCCAATTGAGCCCAGTACAAATTGGCAATGATGGAATTGTGAGATTAACACACAGTTATTGTTTTAAGTCATTAAGTTTTAGCATGACCTGTTATGCAGCCTGACTGATAAATGTATCAAGAATAAATAAAAATAGATGCTATAATATCTGAGAAAAATTTAAAAAGAAAAATAAGCATATCCTTAAATAGTAGGAAAGTGAAAAGACTCTGTAGGATAAGAAATGTAGCAAAAAGCTACAGAGCTTCCTTTTCATTTTCATGTGAGCTACCTGCCCTCACTCATTCTTTGATATAGTTTAATATGTGAAGGGCCTGAAACAAGCATAATTAAAAGAAGTCAAGGTATTTTAAATTTGGAAAAAGAAAGAATTGAAGGATGGAAGGAAGAGTAAAAGTAGAAAAATAGAGGAAAGAAAGAGGATAAATATGAAAGGAAGCAAATATCAACTTCTCTGTGTTATTTTCAGCATCTCCAGGTCTTTCAGGTTAGCAAGTAGAAAAAAAAAAAATCTGTCTTGGTAAGTAAAATAGAAAAGGAAAAGTTAGAGAAAATGTGCTGATGCTAGGTGTGTTTGGTTATGAAAGAGTGAGAGCCAGATTTGAAAATATGGCAAAGGCTATAACTGCAGCTCTATGTCCTATATATAAATCCCCAGAGTGGAATTTTACTTAGGGATGACAGCACTTGGGGAAATGACATCTTGGAATATAAAGAACAACCCTGGTATACACAGAGCAGACTCTCCTTTAGTTAGGGACAAATAATTCTAGTGGGGCTTCCAATCTTACCTAGTCAGTAACCTCAATTTGGGATTCATAGTCACTTATGACCAGTTGAACACAAATTTGCTTATTTTCCACTGTTTGTTGCCTTTTTTAGTCCAACAGAAATACCGAGGAGTTTATGTTTACCTTAACTATACATGTGAGAGAGGAATTTGATGTTCTTCTCATGTTCTGTCTTTCACGTGGGCTATGTAGTTACAGTTGTTCTGTATTGAACCAGGTACAATAAAATGAGTGCAGAGAAGTGCAGTGATACAGATTGGGAAACACCTCATGATGATAGAGCATAGTCCCTTGAAAATCTTCTGACTTCTCCCTCAGCAGTTCAGTACAGACTTGAATGTTAAGCTAAATGGATTAAAAGAAGAAAATGCGAAGGATTTTCAGAGCCTAATTCACTTTCTCTTATAGAAGATTAGAAAGATACAAGGTCTCCTCCAAGACATTGGGCTTACAAGGTGTCTCAGGTAAATAACTTACAAATTGTCTTAGTCCTATCAGTGCGTTCTTAGATGAGTTTGCAATTCCTTAGAATCATGCATCTTCCATAAATAGCAGATTTGAAGACTGAAAATCACTCAAAATTTATTATGATATAAACTAAGTGGGAAGATCATATGATATTTCCATAATTTAAAGATTAAAAAATAGCTTCTCCATTTTGTTTTCCCTAATGGTGTCCCATATAATAGTAAGCATCCTAGGGAGTCTACAGATATGAATCAAGATTTTCTTCAGAAACTATCCATGTCTCCAAAACATTGTCAGAATATTATATAGTGCATATAAATATTTACAATTATATTCTTGGACAAAGATAATTATTATAGGATCAATATCAATCAATTTTTAAATGTAATCTCAAATTCCATCTTTGGGTAGAGGAATCTTTCCTTAATTCATCTTATAAAATCATAAGTGTACAGAAAGCTTTGACTGAAAAACATCAACTCTCACTTTAAAGGCAGATATTGGCATACTAAAGCAAATTCTACTCCTGAAAATATTCGAGCTGAGGATTTGTGTATAGTGAGGAAATGGAAAATTTGAGGCAATATCAGACCTGAGAACAGCAGCCACCATATCTTCCATGAGCAGTGAAGTCTTAAGCAAAAATGAACACCATTTTAAAATATTTCTGAGTCCATCACATAGAGAAATATTTAGAGAAAAATTGATTTTATAATGTAAAATTTTCATTGAAATTAACTGCACTCTCAGAGCTCATTTTACAGTTTCATCAGAGTAAATTGACAAAGAAGGATTTTCTCTCTCCTTCCATATGCTGTAGATCAGGATCAGTTACATGTTAAATATCTGTATGCTTCATTTTGCTCATCCTTCCTCCCACAAAGCTCAGAGATAAACTGATAGTTGCTGTAACTATTTTTATCTTAGGTTTTTCTTGTACCATTATGCTCATTCCCTCCCTTTATAGATCTCCTGCCTCTTTAACTTTGGCAAATGCATTATTTAATCAACTGTTTACAAATTAGTATGTTGACTGAATCCCACAATTTAAGAGTTGGTTATTGAATTTTGTATCAAAAAAGTAAAAATTGGTTGGGAATACACAGATCCTTAGAGAATGTTTCATCTCTTTTTTATCTCAGGTTCAAGTGTACAAGATTCACATGGTCTATTGGATAATGGAGATTTTAAAATAGCTCCTGACTACTTAACACGTAAATTTGGTTTTGCTCACTCTATGAGCATAGAACCTCCATTCTTATGAAAGTGCATCCTATGGCTAACTGCTACAGTCAGCAGAGAGATCCCACGCTTCCTCCAAGGATTCACTCCTTTACCCTTCTTCTTCTCTACAATTTTAAAGCCCAATTATTTTGGTATAAGTTCTTTGAGATATGAAAAATATTATGCCATCATGGCCAGTTCTCATCCAATTGAGGTGGCTTTTTATAAATAATTTCAACTTTTATTTTAGATTCAGGGGAAATATGTTTAGATTTGTTACGTGGGTGTATTGTGTGATGCCGAGGTTTGGGATACAAATGACCCTGTCACTCAGATAGTGAGCATCATATCCAATACCTACTTTCTCACGCTTTGCCCCCTGCCTCCTGCTTTAGCAGAACTACTAAACGGTGAGAAAGTAGGTATTGGATATGATGCTCACTATCATATCCAATAAAGTCTATTGTTTCCATCTTTATGTTCTTGACTAGAGTGTTTAGCTCCCAATAATAAGTGAGAACATGTATTTGATTTTCTGTTTCTGCATTCATTTACTTAGGATAATGACCTCCAACTGCATCCATGTTGCTTCAAAGAACATGATTTATTTTTTTTATGGCTGCATAGTATTCCATGGTGTATATGTACCACAATTTATCTAGCCCACCACTGATGGCCACCTAAGTTGATTTTGTTTTTGCTATTGTGAATATCACAGTGATGAATATATGTATGCATGTGTCTTTTTGGTAGAATGATTTATTTTCTTTTGAATAGATACCTGGTCATAGTATTGTTGGGTTGAAAGATAGTTCTAAGTTCTGTGAGAGATCTTCAAACTGTTTTCCACAATGACTGAGCTAATTTACATTCCCACCAACAATATATAAGTATGCCTTTTTCTCTGTAGCCTTGCCAGCAACTGTTGCTGTTTTACTTTTTCATAGTAGACATTCTTTTTTTTTTTTTTTTGACAATGTCTCACTCTTGTTGCCCAAGTTGGAGTACAGTGGCACAATCTCGGTTCACTTCCTGGGCTCAAGTGATCCTCTCACCTCAGCCCCCATGTAGCAGGGACTACAGGCATGCACCACCACACCCAGGTATTTTTAGTAGAGATACGGTTTTGAGGTATTTCTAGTAGAGATGGGGCTTTGTCATGTTGCCCAGGCTTAATAATAAGGCATTCTGACTGCTGCGAGATGGTATCTCATTGTGGTTTTGATTTGCGTTTCTCTAGTGCTTAGCAATACTGAGTATTTTTTCATATTTTTTTGGCTGGTTATATGTCTTCTTTTGAGAAGTGTCTGTTCATGTATTTTTCCCACTTTTCAATGGGATTATTTGTTTCTTGATTGTTGAATTGTTTAAGTTGCTTATTGATTCTGGACATTAGATCATTGTCAGATGCATAGTTTATGAATACTTTAATCTGTATGTTATCTGTTTACTGTGTTTACGTTTAATGTTGTGCAGAGGCTCTTTAGTTTAATTCAGTTTGTGATGGGAGTTTTGAGATCTGACAATGGAGGAATACAAGAACAGAAGCCTTCAGAGAGGTCTGAAGTCACATAGGAGTAGCAAAAATACAACAAGATTTTGCATCATAAAGATAAGATTTTTCTTCTATAACTTCTGTATTTTACCATACCAGAAAAGAGTGTATATTCTTCCCAGAATTAAAACAGATCAAAAAATCCATTCTATTATTTCCTTAGCCTCAGTGAAGCCCAGAAAAAGGGAGAGGTAGGTGAGAGCTGGAGAATCCACTGCAAGTGACAAGAAAGTATTGGGAGACTGGAATAGATGGTACACCTGGGACTCAAGAAAAAAAAGAGTCGA
This sequence comes from Sapajus apella, assembly GCF_009761245.1. Classification (NCBI taxonomy): domain Eukaryota; kingdom Metazoa; phylum Chordata; class Mammalia; order Primates; family Cebidae; genus Sapajus; species Sapajus apella. The sequence continues at coordinate 54,852,543 of NW_022436944.1, read as the reverse complement.
CATAGAGCTAGCAAACAGTTCCCTCTTTAAAAAGTTTAGGCTTTCAAAGAAAGGGATCTGATGTTTAGTCACATCCTTAGTGTCTGGTACTGTGCATGATACATCTTAGACACTCAGCAAATAACTTTGAATTAGCCGTTTAGGTAAAAATAACAAAATAGATGTAGACTACATTTCTATTCATTACAGACATGGACACTGAACTCACATTTATTTTTTTCTAGCTCTGTATTCTTAATTCATCATGTCACAGGCCACTTGGAGAATCTGGAGAAAACATCAGTCTTTCATTTCAAATAAAACATCAGTCTTTAAGTTCCTTATATTGTCATCCTTCCTCATTTTTCTCATGTTTCACTGTACTGAATTGCTATAAAATGGCTCATAAGCATGGACAGAAGTTAGATCCACACAGCTATGATAAAGCGTTGACCCTTCTAAGTATATCTCAGAAAGCCACCTAGCCACCCCAGCCCGCAATGATCTGTGGGTACATTGAATGGTTCTAGATTGGTGTAACAATTTTCACACTCTTAAGATGTCTACTAGGATTGCAGCTAATGCTGAAGCTCTCTGCAAAGAAGCCTGGCTTGGTGGAAAGAAGGCAAATACAGAGATGGGCCACATAATCCCAGCTCAGCAGCAGGTAATAAATCTGAATGCAGAAGCACATCACTCTTGGATCTAATTTTTTGCAGTAGTAGCTAGCAACTCAAGAAACAGAATGTACCTGCACTCAGGAGATATTCATTGATATAACTATGTAATGATTGTACAAGTCAAAGTTGAAAGAAAATAGAGACTTCAAAAAGCCAAATAATTTTAGACCAAACAATTTTGACATGTTTGACATAATCATAAACTCCTAGGAGTGTTTTAACACAGAATTGTTAATAAAATAAGAAGAAAATGCCTTTTAATCTCCCCTGTTTGAATTAAGTCAGAAGTCAGGAAGGAATCTCTTGAGACTGAATGCTATAAAACTATGAAATGGGTTTACAGAAGAGAAAGGTTCTCAATTGTAAAGTCTGTCAGAATCACCTGAGGAGTTCCAACCCATGTATACCTGCAGTTTCCCTCTTCTCTTCCCTTCCCGTAACCTGGGATGAGGTTGGGAGGTAAGTGCTGGGCAAACTAAGGGGAAAAACAACATTGACTAGGTTTTGTTATGTGCCTGTTTTGCATTTCACTTTCATCATATTCATACTGCATAAGAAATATTTTCCCTAGGAGAAAGCATAGCTTGCTGGTCAAATAGACTTAGAAACCCAATGGCCTAGGTTTAGGTTTTGGTGCTCTGACTTAGAAACTATTTGACTTGGATGATTTATTTATCCTTTACACACTTCAGCCCCTCATCTTTAAAATGTAGATAGTTTTCATCTGATTTTTTGGGTGATGATGGGGATTAAAAAAGGAAGAATTTAGATAAAATATGTGGATCAGTATTTGACACACAGTGACCACTGGGCAAGTGCTGTTAATCACTCTTACCAAAATTTTACGAGAGAAAATGGAAGGTTTAGAAGATGAAGTGGCAGGTAGGTCAAGGTCCTGTATTGATGGAGATTTTAAAATGAGTCTAGCACACTTATAGTTATGCTAGGGCTCATACAATCTAACTTTGAGGTGGGAGGATGGATTCACTATCTTTTTCAAGAGCGTGAGAGACTTTTGATTCTATCATTTACTTAGCACAAGAGAGCAGAACTATACCTTCATTGTCAAATGAATTCCTTCTTGTAAATATGAAAACAAATAGCAAAATATAATGTGGCAATTATTTATGTAAAAATCATCTTATTTAATGTTAATGGTGTTTTTCTTGGCCCCGTGCTTCAATCTTATGACTGCATACAAAAGAAATCTAAACATTTTACAATTTTTTGGCTATGTACATTGAAAGAGTCAGGGGTTTTCAAGATCAGGGCACAAAACCATGCCTTTCTTTTATTTCATCGGCCCTAATAGTTCCCTTGGTGAACGCTCCTGAAGTTCAGAAAATATTGGTCACCATGATGGTCTACAACTAGCGTTGCATAGTCTGAATCTTAGGGTTAGGTTGTTATCAATTCCCCTCTAAAGTGTCTGATATCACATTTATTCTACCCTAATATCCACACCTACCCCCAGCAACATTATCCCTGGGCACAGGGATTCTGGGATTTTCCTTAGGCTTTAAGTTCTAACTTACTTTCTCAGCCAGGTATATTTTCCTGTCTGAAGCTGTGCTTCTGATCTTAGCTTAACTTTGCTTCTGATCTTGCCTTGAAGACTGTGATTTCCCCTTGCTTGCTACCAACCCAGGACAGACGTAAATCTCATTTCCTCCTTGCTTTATGTGTCACATTGTAAGCTAAGGCTGTCTCTTCTATATCCAAGATCAGTCTTAAATAACCTATTCTTAGATACAGGTGAGCACTCACAGAATCTATTTGATTCAATTTGATCCAATTCAATTCAATTCAATACAATTCGAGTACTCTGGTCATCTGCTTTAAGTTTAGTCCTGCATTCAGCACTATTTATCCATTGACCAGAAGATAAAAGTTCATAACAAGAATAAAATATCACATATCAGTATAAGTATTCTTTCTGTTTGTCTCAACTTTAAGTTTAAACTCTACGTATCTATTTTATTTCCCTTCCCCGAGAACAAGCTATCAGGCTTTTAAAGAGCCTTTGTCACATAAATGCAAGAATCTGGTTTGAGGTATCACCAGAGATCTGACAACTGCTTTGGAAACAGAGCAACAGCACTTTTTCCCCATGGGATCCATGGGCAATTTGATTCATTTCACATATGCGCGAAAGAGTGTGTATGTATGGGATGTTTGCCTTCAAAATGCAGCTGACAATGAGTCTTTGCAAAAATTAAACTATCTCTATAAGAGTGCACCAAATCTCATGTCAAATTTCACCTCTTAAACCTTGCTCCTGCTTTGTGGGCAGTGGATGTAAGAAGTGGCATATGCACGCATCCACACCCATCTGCCCGCACTCCCACGCTCACACATTTGGAATTTGCTCACAGGTTGCACGCTGGTAAATACGAGACACATCTGCCAAATGTCTGCACCAGTGACATCTGATATTGTTGTGCCAGTCACTTTCCCAGGGATGAGATTTACATAGCAGCAGACCCAGCAGGCTCCATTAAATTTCTCCTTACCCTTTCCTCAGGGCAGTGAGTGCCCATTAAGAAACCCCAGTGGTTCTGTCTGCTTTTCTGAGTCATCACTTGCTCTTTCAGGTGGCTGCCTCACCAGCACTTCTCATGCTTGGTCTCTGTCTCCCTCTCTCTCTCTCTCTCTCTCTCTCTCTCTCTCTCTCTCTCTCTCCCCCCCCTCCCTCCCTCCCTCCCTCCCTCTGTCTCTCAGGACTGGTATGCATGGCGATGCATTGTTAAACATTCCACACTCACACTGAGGTTGGTGTGACAGCTGGGGACCAGGCCGAGATCCGCACTGTGGTGGCACTCATGCACTTGTTGTTGGTAGTGAACTTTTGGCTGCCAGTCAGCTACTGTTAACTACTAAGGTGCCAAGACAAAATGAAATGCAGCCAAGAAGTCGTGCCGCATCACAAAGTTACATTTTTTTTAGTCAAATGCCTTATACTTAAACTGATATGATTTGGCATGTCCCTACCCAAATTTCATCTTGAATTGTAGTTTCTGTAATCCCCATGTGTTATGGGAGAGGCCAAGTGAAGGTAATTGAATCATGGGACAGTTATCCCATGCTGCTGTTCTCATGATAGTGAGTGAGTTCTCACGATATCTAATGATTTTATAAGAGGGTTTTCTTGCTTTGATTGGCACTTTTCTCCTGCTGCCATGGGAAGAAGATGTTTGCTTCCCCTTCTTCCATGATTGCAAGTTTCCTGAGTCCTCCCAAGCCATCGGGAACTACAGGCTAATTAAATCTATTGCCTTTATAAATTGCCCATTCTCAGGCAGTTCTTCATTCCAGCGTGAGAATGGACTAATACAGTACATTGCTACCATAGAGAGTGAAGTGCTGCTACAAGGATACCCAAAAGTGTGGAAGCAAGTTTGGAACTGGGTCACAGACAGAGGTTGAAACAGTTTAGAGGGCTTAGAAGAAGACAGAAAAATGTGGGAAAGTTTGCAACTGATACAGGATTTTTGCTCCATAGTTCAGCTAAAGCTTGTTTTTTTGTCTCACAACATGGAAAAATTAGGCATGAGGACACATGGCAGGGTGAGGGGGGTGAAATTCATTTAGTGAAAGGGGAGCTCTCAGCAAAGTGAGGGTTCTTGCCAGCCAGCTGCCACCTCACATATTGAATACCAGGCCATCACACTGAGCTGAGCTGAGGAGGCCAAGCTCTTCCCCTGCATATGGATTCCTGGTGGCTCCACCCCATTCTCACAGTGCATGTGGGCCTCTAGTCCATTGTGGGCATGCCCAGGCAAGGCCCCTGCACAAATTCCCTTAGCTGCACATGAACATCTGGTGTAAACCCTTGTGGGGTAGGTCAGAGATTCTCCGGGAACCCTTCCCTGTTTGCCTCCGGCCTCTACCAGAACTTCCTAGAGACCTGTTGAATGGCTCTGACGAAAATGCTGATAGTGATGTGGATAATAAGTCCAGGCTGAGATGGTCTCAGATGGAGATGAGGAGCTCACTGAGAGCTAGTGTAAAGGTCACTCTTGCTATGCTTTAGCAAGGAGACTGGCAGCTTTTTGCCCCTGCCCTGTAGATCTGTGAAACTTGGAATTTAAGAGAGATGATTAAGTGACAAAAAAATTTTCTAAGCAGCAAAGCATTCAAGAGGTGACAGACCATAAATGTTTGGGAAATTTGCAGCCTGACAATGCAGTAGAAAAGAAAATCCCATTTTCTGGGGAGGAATTCAAGCATGCTGTAGAAATTTACATAAACAATGAGGAGCCAAATGTTAATTGCCAAGACAATGGAGAAATTTTGTCCAGGGTATCTCAGAGACCTTCCTGGCAGCCCCTCCCATCACAGGCCCAGAGGCCTAGGAGGGAGAATGGTTTTTTGGACCACGTTCAGGGCCTCCCTGTTAGGTGCAGCCTAGGGTCTTGGTGCTTTGTGTCTCAGTCACTCCAGCCATGGCTAAAAAGGGGCTGACAAACAGTTCAGGCTATGGCTTCAAAGGGTGTAAGCCCCAAGCCTTGGCAACTTCCACATGGTGTTTAGCCTGCGGGTGCACAGAAGTCAAGAACCGAGGTTTGGGAGCCTCTGCCTAGATTGCAGAGGATGGATGGAAAATCCTGGAGGTCCAAGCAGAGGTGTGCTGCAGGGGCAGAGCCCTCGTGGAGAACTTCTGCTAGGGCAGTGCAGAAGGAAAATGTAGGGTTGGAGCCTCTACAAAGAGTCCCCACGGGTGTATGGCCTAGTGGAGTTGTAAAAAGAGGGTTGCCATCCTTTAGACCCTAGAATGGTAGGTCCATCGACAGCTTGCACTGCATGCCTGGAAAAGCTGCAAACACTCACTGCCAGCCTGTGAAAACAGCCAGGAATGGGGCTGTACCCTGCAAAGCCACAGGTCTGGAGCTGCCCCAGGCATTGGGAGCCTACCTGTTACATTAGTGTTACCTGATGTGAGACATGGAGTCAAAGGAGATCATTTTGGAACTTTAAGGTTTAATGATTGCCCTATTGGATTTTGAACTTGCATGGGGCCTATAGCCGCTTTGTTTTGGCTAATCTCTCCCATTCATAATGGGTTTATTTACCCAATGTCTCTACTTCCATTGTGTCTAGGTAACTAATTTGGTTTTGATTTTATAGGCTCATAGGCAGAAGGGCCTTGCCCTGTCTCAGATGAGGCTTTGAACTTGGAGTTTTGGGTTAATGGTGGAATGAGTTAAGACTTTTGGGGACCATTTGAAAGGCATGATTGTGTTTTGAAATGTGAGGACATGAGATTTGGGAGGGGCCAGGGGCAGAATGATATGGTTTGATTGTGTCACCACCTGAATCTCATCTTGAATTGTAGTTCCCATAATCCTTACCTGTCATGGGAGTGACCTAATGGGAGGTAATTAAATCATAGGTACAATTTCCCCATGCTGCTGTTCTCATGATAATGAGTGAGATCTCACAAGATTTGGTGGTTTTATAAGGGACTTTTTCCGTTTTGATTAGCTCTTCTCTCTTCTGCTGCCATGTGAAGAAGGAGGTGTTTACTTCCCCTTCTGCCATAATTGTATGTTTCCTGAGGCCTCCCCTGCCATGCAGAACTGTGAGTCAATTAAACCTCTTTCTTTTATAAATTACCCAGATTCAGGCTGTTCTTCATAGCAATATAAAAACCAACTAATACACAAACCCTACCATTAAAACTCTTCCCTTGGAGAGTCACTGTTCACCTTAGCCTATTCATGACACTGATAATGTTTGCAATAAAAACCTGTCTAACTTTATTGATACGTGTCCTCCAAATATCTTGACCTTGGAGCTCCCTGCCTTCCACAGATTGCCCCCTAAGCATATGCACATACATAAACACCCATACATAAACACACATACATGTAGCATTCATTAACCAAAATTCTGGACAAATAATACTTACTTGCATTTTCCTAAAGCTGGTTTTTCTTGATATCTTGAGAAGCATATGTTATAGTAGCTAGAGCTCGTGGCCTAACAGAGTGACCTTCAGCAAGTTTAAAAATAGTGACTCTCTTATAAAGTTGTTGCAAAAGTTAAACATAAGAACTACAAACAACATCAGGTTCTTTAAAGCAGGTAACAAACATTAATTATTGTTAATTTCTTATGTAGACTATATTTTGGGAAGTGCTAAATTATTCTTGTTAGACACCTTGTTTATTTTTTCCTCCTACGTAGTCAATTTTAAGTATTTATCTTTTTAAACTTCTGCCAAAATCAGGTATCTTATTAGTATTAATCCTAGGACATATATTTTTTTTGTCAGCAAGTTAACCAATGCAGTGACCTTCTGCAAACCAGTCATAGATACATCTTGCTCTAACTCCAGCTGAGCTAAAGCTGGGCCTAGAACACTAGGACTCGGCTCCTGCAGTGTCATCTAAATTCCTCTTTACTAAGCTTGTATGTTTTGGGGAAAATAAAAGAGGGGTTATCTAAAGCTCTGGACAATCTTGAGAAGCTCAATTTTTGCTGCCCTGAAGAAAATACAAGGAGAGAGATTTAATGGAGCTGCTGGGTCTGCTGCTTTTATAAGCCCTTCCTCTGGGGAAATGAAGGGCACAACAATATCATGTCAGATTTAAGGGAAGGAAATATCTCTCTCAACTCTCTCCTCAACTCCTAGTTGAGATTACCCATTGCTTACTGCCAAAAGAAAGACAAAATAAACATAAAACTAAAAGTAAATAATAAAGCAAACAAAAACTGTAAACAATGAAACCAAATCAAATATTTTCAGTTTAAACTCTGTGCTTAACATGCCTCATGCTGGCATCATGCTACCTGACTTCAAACTATATTATAAGGCTACAGTAATCAAAACAGCATCGTACTGGTACCAAAACAGAGATATAGACCAATGGAACAGAACAGTGGCCTCAGAAACAACACTATACAACTACAACCATCTGATCTTTGACAAATCTGACAGAAACAAGCAATAGGGAAAGGATATCCTATTTAATACATGGTGTTGGGAAAACGGGCTAACCATGTGCAGAAAGCTGAAACTGGATCTCTTCCTTACACCTTATACAAAAACTAACTCTAGATGGATTAAAGATTTAAACCTGAGGCCTAACACCATAAAAACTCTAGAAGAAAACGTAGGCAATGCCATTCAGGACATAGGCATGGGCAAGGACTTCATGACTAAAACACCAGAAGCAATGGCAGCAAAAGCCAAAATAGACAAATGGGATCTAATTAAACTTAACAGTTTCTGCACAGCAAAAGAAAATATCAATAGAGTGAACTGGCAACCAACAGAATGGGAAAAAAATTTTGCAATCTACTCATCTGACAAAAGGCTACTATCCAGAATCTGGGGAGAACTTAAACAAATTTACAAGAAAAAAATGAACAACCTCATCAAAAAGTGGGCAAAGGATATGAACAAATACTTTTCAAAAGAAGACATATATGTGGCCAACAAACATATGAATAAAAGCTCACCATCAATGGTCATTAGAGAAACGCAAATCAAAACCACATTGAGATGCCACCTCACACCAGTTACAATGGTGATCATTAAAAAATCAGAAGACAGCAGATGCTGGAGAGGATGTGGAGAAATAGAAATGTTTTTACACTGTTGGTGGGAGTGTAAATTAATTCAACCATTGTGGAAGAAAATGTGGCGATTCCTCAAGGATCTAGAAATAGAAATTCCATTTGACTCAGCAATCTTGTTACTGGATGTATACCCAAAGAATTATAAATCATTCTATTACAAAGACACTGCACACGTATGTTTATTGTGGCACTGTTTACAATAGCAAAGAATTGAAACCAGCCCAAATGCTTATCAATGATAGACTGAATAAAGAAAATGTGGAACATATACACCATGGAATACTACACAGTCATACAAAGAGAATGAGTTCTTGTTCTTTGCAGGGACATGGATGAAGCTGGAAACCATCATTCTCAGCAAACTGACACAGAACAGAAAACCAAACACTGCATGTTCTCACTCATAAGTGGATGTTGAACAATGAGAACACGTGGACATAAAGAGGGGAACATCACACACCAGGGCCTGGGGGGTTGAGGGCTAGGGGAGAAATAGCAGAGGGTGAGGGACTGGGGAGGGATAGCATTAGGAAAAATACCTAATGTAGATGAAGGGGTGATGGATGCAGCAAACCACCACCATGGCATTTGTATAACTATATAACAAACCTGCAGGATCTGCACATGTACCCCAGAACTTTAATTTTAAAAAAGAAAAATGAAAAAAAAATGCCTCCTGCCGTGTTTTGATGTTTTCAGTGTCATGAAAAAGTAAAGAGGTTATTTTATTTCCACGGCCTTATAAACCCAGATATAGGAGTCAACTGTTCTTTAGACACTTCAGGTTTCCTCCATTGGCTAAAGCTAGATTTAGACTCACCTCATACTAGGCAAAAAAAAAAAGTGTTACAAACATATGAAAATAGGAGCAGAATGGCATGGCCTGGACTGAAATGAAACCAATGGGGCACTTGCGTTGTCTGAAAAATTTAAAAGGGTGCCAAAAAACTTAGTAATTGAGGTAAACAATATTTTAGTGTCATATTTTTTTAAATGAATGCAAAAAATCAATGATGAATAAAATATCAAAATTTTGAACAAACGCAAGATCAGCATTACTGAATATGTCTTTTACCATAGACTCCAAGACAGTTAGGCACAGCACTGTGGGATGGAATTCAAATGTAGGAGTGATAGGAAAAAATTAGGTCAACAGTAAAAATTAATTGACAATTTCCATCAGACTAACGTTTTTCAAGCTGAGAAAATTGTAAGAAGCTATATCTGACAGCAAAAATAGTTACTGAGAAAAATTTATGAACAAACATCTTCTTAATTGTCTTAGCAAGCAAGATCAACATGTGTATTCTTCCCAAAGCAAAAGGAGACAGTGGGGTAGGGAAAGGGAGATTTATTGGGTACTTAAAACTTTTCATGTGATCCTTTAAACTTCACAATAACTCCAGAATTTTTTAAATTATCATTTGACTGCTAAGAGGATGGAACTTAGAGAGTAATCCTCAAACTAAATACTTATATGGCAATAGAGCTGGAATTTCACTCTAGAATTTGCTCTAAAATCTTTCATTTTTCCCCTCCACTCTATTTTCTGAATGCCTTGGCTTTTTTATTTGTAAAATAGTAATAGCACTAGTTCTTACCATTTCTTTTTAGTGCATAATGGTAATCAATGTTAAGCTACAAATACACAACAGAAATAAAAAATTTGTTTATTTTTTTAATTCACTCTATTTTTTCAGTATCAGGAAGTCAACTATTTTGTATACGAAATATTGCAGGGGGAGGGAATAAAGAGCTCACCATTTAGATTTTTTAAGTTTTACTGATTTGCAGGTTCTTGAATAGAGTAGTCTCAATTTTCCTTCTATATCATGTTGGAAACAAAATGTAGCTGGTTTATTTATAGGACACCCTGTCTTGAATTGATTACGAAGGCAGATAAGACATTATCTAGGCAATTTTCCAAATTGTTGCTGCTGCTTTACTATTAAGAGATTTGGTCCACAGGTACAAATAAAGCATCATATCTTAGCAGTTTCCCTCACCATTTTTCATTTTGATTCTTCAGTTTACCAATACAACATAATTTCTGCAGTAGGGTGACTGTCAATATTCCCTGGGATATCTCCTGAGTGAATAGCCAGACCTTCCTCTAGACTTCATGGCAGCTGGAAATGAAATCCTTGTTTTAGATGATAAAACACTAGCTTTTCTGAGTTGACGATAAGTTCATACACATGGCAGGATTCTGAGAAACACTGCTGCAGTTGGATAGTTTGCTTATATTTAAAGAACACATGACGGCATATTTTGAAGTATAGTCTTTTATAATGAACATCTCTGGTAGGTAGTTTATTATTTATTAATAACTTAAAATTTCCTGGTAAAAGCTCTAGTGCAAGAGAATGTCTACCTTTGCCCAAATGATTAGTAACTGGTTACTAATAGCTATTAACACCAGTTCTGTGTATAATTATGTAAAATTATACTGGTGGCCTCAGGTGAGTCACTGTTTGGGAATGGAGATATTCTTGAGCAAGCAGAAACAAATTCAGAGAGCAAAGGCAGATTCTTTTTAATACGTTATCCCCTAACCCAAACTCTTTCAGTTGAAGAGTAGAGTCCCTAAGACGGTCTACCTTTTGAGGTTGTTTTGAAAATATATCTTAATAGGAAAAAGTATAGCAAACTTCTTAAGTGGTTAAAGCATGGGAATCAACATCAGATACCCTGGCTATACATTTTCACTTCTTTACTTTCAAGAACATCTACCGTGACTTTGGTCAGCAATTTTACCTCAGTGATCCTTGCTGACCTCACATAAAAAATACAGTTATAATATCTAATGAATAGTGTTGTTGAGAGAACTAAAGAAAATCCTATATATGTGATGGGAAAAATACTAATAAGGAAATGCTCAGAAATGTTGTCTCCCCACCTCAGTCTACCAGAGAGAATGCTTTTGTTGCTAACCCAGCTTTCAAGTCTTAGATTTCTTCTGTATAATCTGTCTCTGCCAGAGAAACCTTTTGTGATGCAGAATAATCCAAAAATGAATGAACCAAAGACTCAGGAGGAAGTTAGGAAGGACTTAGCAAATAAATGAAGTCAACAGGTATAAAAAAAAAAAATAGGCAAGGAAGGAGGGTGCAGAATGAGAGTCTGGAGAATGTGGGAATGCCAAGAGCTAAGAAAGTAACAAAAGCAGGTACCAAAAGCTTGCATATGTTTTCTTTGAGGGACTGGGAAAAAGAACTGGGCTTCTTATTTTATTTTATTTTTGGCTATTCTACTTTGAAGCGTTGCGTATGACCTTACTAAGGAACCTATTAAGATTGTTTAAATTACATATGATTAGATGTGTAAAGTGATTATTATTGAACATGGCTCATAGAAAATCCCAAATAAACAAAAACTTTTATAGTAATAATAATATAATGATGATGGTGATGATGATGGTTATATCTGGAGTAAAATTCCGCAAAAGCTTTATTTGAATAGGTACATCCTATGAACATATCATTAGAGAGACTTGTACGATTGCAGCACTTAAAAAATGAATATTTTCTCATCCCTTTCTTATGTGGATCACCTCAGAAAATATATTTAATTAGAAAAAAATATTGGAGGCGCTTTCCATTCCCAATGAGATAAAAATTAACGTGAGCTACTGGCCTCTCCCTCAAAATCAACCCTGGAGAAATTAGAAAAATAAAGGAATGAGAGACATTTTGGGAAACGTGAGGCCATTATCATGCCTTGGTGTGTGTGTGTGTGTGTGTGTGTGTGTGTGTGTGTGTGTGTGTGTGTGTGTTGGAATGGTCTGTGGACTTAAGGCAATTGAGAGGCTAGACATTTAAGTCTATTTCTTGCCCTCCTCTCACAGATATTGCAGTGGCCGTGTTGTTGGTGTTGAGTGGTCAGTATGAAAACAGCACAAAAAAACTGCTAGGATGAGGGCTGATGAAACAATTCTTTAGTATTTACTACCTTAGTCCCTTTCCTTCAAATCTCATGGGTGGTGGATTAGAACTATAATAAATACCTCTTTACGATATTGTTTATTTTTCTTAAAAAATTTAAAGGTGATCTCCTGACAGAGTTGCCTTTGAGAGTGACAGAGAGAGGCACATACAAAGTCATTCTGTGTTGTCTTGGGCCTTTTCCTTGCCCTCAGTTAGGATATGGGCCAAGGCCAAATCTTTGACCTGTTACATTATACATTATCATAGAACTGGCACCCCACACCAACATGACTAGACACCTGAAGTTTACAAATGCTTACAGAAAAAGAAAACTTTCAACATATGGCCATTTAAAATAAAGACAACAAATATAATTTTAAAAGAGTATAATTTAAAGTATAGTTTTATACTTTAATAAGTAGAAGTATTTTAGTATCAAGCGCTTAGTATATAAAATAAAATGTTCAATAGATAATATAATTACCAGAAAGAACATCACTGAAACATGGATTGGTAAGGTGAAAGATATGATGCAAGAATTATTTTAGAAGATAGCAGGCCATAATAAAAATTAAATATAGTATTAAAGGTAGGAGTTGTTGCAGTAGAAGTGCCGACAACTATGTTCCAGAGGAGTCAAAAATGGAGGATTGGTGTCAGTGAGTTTGCTTACAACTAGTAAAACATGGCGGAGGTGGAACTTCCTGTATCTTCTGCTGCGAAGTCAACAGAAGTCTTGCAGGTTCTATCTTGATCTCCTTGAATGCCTGCGCTCTAGATGTTCCCTCTCCAAAACCATCACCATCTGAGGGAGATATTCAAACCTCATTTAGGAGCTCTAGTCAATCATTCCTGATCTCAACCTTTCAGCAATCTTCTTGAGGTAGACAACTTACGAGTGAAGAAGACATCTTGGAAGCAGACCTCTCAGCCACAGATCTGTCAGCCTCCAGCTGTTAGTCACTGTCAGCCGATCTCATCAACCCACTTACTCCAGACATTATGAAGCAGAGAAGGCCCGTCTTCGCTGTACCCCTCCTGAATTCCTAACATATAGAATCTATGAGCATAAAATTTTGAATTGGTTGCCTTTGTTTTTGCCACTATGTTTTAGGATTATTTATTATGCTATAGGTAGCTGGAACATTTAATGTGTTCTTTATCAAGGAGTACTTTCTACCATAATGTAAAGGCTCAAGTAGGCCCATTTTATGTCGTCCATATATATTCATTCATTCACTTGTTCTTCAAGCATCTGTTAATCATCCATTATTTGTCAAGAACTATTCAAAGGGCTGAGGATACAATGGCGTGTAAGGCATACACAATTGCTGAATTCATAAAAATTATAGATTTTTCTGAATTATTGGAAGAACAGAACTTGTATTCAAGCTAAAGCCATACATCCAGGCACAGCATTTATAGTTAAGACAGCATTGCATGCCATATAGTCATAGCTCAAGTAAATTAAATAATGAATTTCTTCAAAATAAAATATATGAATATTGAAATGCCTGTGTACTAAAGCTTCTGTGCATATACACACACAAATATATTGCCTTTAAATATGTATATCATTTACCATGAGTTAAATGAATGAATTTGAATAACAGTAAAAGGCTTTGATCAAGAGTAAATAATCCCATCTAGGATGCTGCTAGTGAAGATGATTGTTATTTCTCAAACAACAGGATCAAGATCAACCATGAAGAACTCTGGAAGAAAATTCTATAAAACTACTGAGATTCAAAGCATTCTGGAACTGACATTAACCTTTGAGCTTGCTGACTCCAACCCCCTTATTTTACAGCTGGAGCAACTGAGCTCCAGCAGGCAGTGAACCAGATGGGTCATGGTATCTGCGGTGGTGCAAAGCAAGCTAAACTCTGAGAGGTCAGCTGAGGTCCCGTGTAACCCAGAGGGATCCTGGCATGAATTTCAAATCCTCTCCTCAATTCTGGCATCAGTTCTGGTATCCATATGTCTGTGCATACATAGAAGCTGAGGCAGAGAAACTCATGAGAATTGCCAAGGCCCTAGAATCCTGAAAACAGTAGCTAATATCCTGTTACCATGACAACCCACTCAGGAAAGAGCCTAGGTGCCAGACTTAGATTTTTTCACCCCAGGTCCCAGAGGAGTACCAGAGTGAGTTGATAACTCTTTTTATTGCTACCTGGAGAGAAGCCTTTCCTGCCCTGTGTATTTTCCAATGGCAGATCAATACTCCAGGGATGGTAACTGATGCAACTGTGGCCGGTTTCATTTCCTTTAGAGACAAAGGTCTCTGATGCTTATTGTGCCATGAAAAGTAAGGGACTTATACAAGCTAACATGTCTATGAAAACATGTGATTTCTTTAGTCCCAGCTACCTCCGCATTTATGAGGCTTTATTTTCCCCTACTTGTTTTTCACCAGAGCATCTGCTCTTTCCCGCAGAGGAAATGTTTGTACTGTTCAAATGGTTGGACTGTGAGTCACGGATTAAACAGGAGGGACTTTTCTGAATGATGCCGAGCAAGGTCTTAATTAAAAGGAAGGAAGAAATTCTGGTGAGTGGGAGCAACTGGGTTGTTTAGAGCCATGCAAAGTGCTAGCCTCTTCCCTAGGTAACCACTCACCTTCTGGCAGGAAATCATCATCCAAATTTAGGATGCGTAAGATGTAAGGGATCTGGAAATTCTCGGAACGGCATCATGATGCCTCCAGAACCTGTGTACCTGAATGTTGGAACAAGATAATGATCATCAACACTCACTTGCTTCCTATGTGTCTGACACTATTTTAAGCATTTTTATATTCTAACTTACTAAATCATAGTTGGTATTAGAGAAGTAAAGTGTCCTTCCCATGGACACCCAGCTAAATCAGTGGCAGTGCCAGCATATGCATTCAGGAAACCTACATTCTTATGCGTCATGCCACCCCACCTCTACTGATGTATGACTGTCTATCTGGCTGCTGCTAGAAGGCATCATATGCCTTCATCATGATTTGCTGAATAGGCCACTACTGTCACATTCTACTTTATCCAAAATGCCTTTGGCCATTATCTCCTTCTCAGCATATTCTACACTGCTGCCTCAGTTAAGACATTAATTTTTTTTTTTTCATTGAGACAGAGTCTTGTTCTGTCACCCAGGCTAAAGTACAGTGGCACAATCTCAGCTTATTGCAGCCTCTGCCTCCCAGATTAAAGTGATTCTCCTGCCTCAGCCTACCAAGTAGCTGGGATTACAGGAGCATGCCACCAGGCTTGGTTAATTTTTGTATTTTTAGTAGAGACAGGATTTCACCATGTTGGCAAGGCTGGTCTTGAACTCCTGACCTCAAGTGATCATCCCTCATTGGCCTCCCAAAATTCTGGGATTACAGGTGGGAGCTACTGCACCCAGCCATAATTCTTTCTTGGTGGGGAATTCAGCGTCCACATGTTGTACCTTCCTGTTTACTATATTGGTTTCTTTCAATCCATTCTCCACATTGCAGCCTGAGTGAGTCTTCTAAAATGTGTCTCAGATATTGTTCACTCTTATTTCCAAACCGTGCAATGATTTTTTGTCTTCCCCCAGTTCTCAAATCTTTAGCAGGCTCTCCTTGTGTCTTAAGTTCACTGCTGCCACAGTTAGATTCTTCTCTATTGTAATTGTCTATTTGGTGTAGCTTAATTGCGACCTAATCCAAGACAGAGCTTATGATTTTATCATTTTCTCCACTCTCTAAAACCCTTTTTTTTGCATATGGTCTATGTGAAATAAGGTAAGGAAGGTTGAGTTAATAGTTATTGAATTAAGATAAATAGGCCTAGGTCTCCATATTAAAAAGCTGCCATGATATACTTCCATTGTGTCTTACCCTATGTGTGAAATTACCATTATAAAGCATGTATTCATCTCACAGAAAAATGAAAGAATATGAGTCTGACAGACACAGTTAGTATACTACTCTGGAGAAAAAATTTTCTGTATCACAAAACAGATTGCTTCAGTCTCAATCCAGAAATCATTGTCAGAAGCATGTTTCTGTTTTAGAAAATTAATATCTGCCTTTTCTTTAAGTACCCAAAGCCATGCTAATTCTACTGAGTGAACATTGCTCTAATCGTGTTTAATGCACATGATCCACTAATGTCGCATCTCTTAATACACCTTGTTGGAGAACATTGTTTTATAGTCTCAGCCATTATCAGCCATATTTGTTGATCATACACAATGTTGAGAACCATGTAATAGAAAGTTTAGTGCAGAATGCACAGGAAATGCCTCAGTGTACTGAGGAGAATTTCCTCAGTTCATTAGATGGTACTTTCTTCCACCCAGCCATGTAATCTACCAGTCGTGGGTTTGTCTTCCTCTCCCTCAGCTTCCACATTCATTAGCGTAAGCAGCTGTTGAATCCGTCCCCTCCTCTTCTCTACTGCTGCTACTTCCGCCCGAGGCTTTGTCATCTCCTAGTGGAAACTGGAATATCTTCCTCATTAGTTTCCCTGTCACATGTCTTACTTCTTCAAAATGCCTTCATAGTATTTTATCAAGAAAGCAAAGCTTATCATGTCATTTTCTTATTTAAAACTGTCTGGACACTCTTCATAATCCAAGTTCTGCAGCCTGGCATTTAACATCTCTTACTATTTGGCTAACAGTTAAATTTACTGGGTGGCAGGCACAATTCTAAGTGTGTTAGTCCTCTTAGAGGCTTCTAAGGGCCTCCATGTCTCCCCAGGAGACACTCCTATGAGGGAAGTGCTATTTGATGATTGCCTTACTTTCAGCTTCAAAAACTTTGCATTCTCACTACATATTGTACATACGTGAGGTACCTTGAACTTCAAGAGATTTTGTGCATATTATTTTCTCTGCTTGATATGATTTCCATTTCCTTCCCATCTCATTGTCTTAACTGGTTGTTCATCCTTTAAAACTAGTTACAGGCATATCAAAAATTACAGGCTCCAAAAAAGCCTGCTTTAGCCTCATCCATGAAGCCAGGCAAGGCACCCATGTTCTAGGTTTTTATAACACCTTATATATAATCTGAACACAAATTCTTCATATTTCCCATGAAGAACTGCTGTTGTCTTTTTATGGACATATAATTGGTCTGAGTCCCCAAGGACAGAGGCTATGTTTTATTCTATATCAATCTTGGAATCCTACTTGCTTCCAGTAGATGTTCAATAAGTACCTATTGAATAGAATAAGTACTTCCCTGAATATTCATGTAAAATCATATTTGTATATTCTTTTATGACCAACCATTAGTGTGAGTGGCCATTAGGATTATAAAATGGGCTTTACTATTTTCTAGTGCTTTCTTTCCCATCCTGAGTCTCAATATGCTTTATACATCAAAAATATTTTATAATTGTTATAATAAATCTTCAGAAAACAATGAGACATTTATGAGAATATATGACATTATAAGTACCACTTCAGGTAGAAAAGAGAAAGAGAAGAAAACAGAATTATTGTGGGGAAAAAAGAAAGTTGAGATCTTTGATGAATTATTCCAAGACAACAAAAGTAAAGAAGGGTGAAGACAATGGACTCACTCAGGCAACTGACATCATAGAGAGTTTCATATTTCTAATAAAGTTATGATGTTACACATAGGGATACTCTAGAAACAACAAAGGAGGACAGAATAATCAACCAGGGGAAAATGAGAGAAAATTAGATAGAATATGAGCACAGGTGATAGCTAAAACCATATAAGCAGTGAGCTAATTGAGGGACCGAGTTTTAAGAAAGAAACTAGAGGGCCCTAAATAATGCCTGGTTAGTGAGCCTGCTAGAAAGGGGTTCAGCAAAGGAAAAGTGTTTATTTGTTGGCAAAAGCTCCAGGGACAAGTCAGCTCTTTATTGAGTTTGAACAGAAGGAGAAGTACCCAAGAATGTAAGGCTTTCATCACATTTCTTTCATCTGTCACTTTATTTACTTTCTCTTGAGAATTTAAATGGAGAGAGATCTGAGTGAATTTGAAATTTGTTATTTTATAATGTTAAGTCCAAAGCTTCTAAATAGTTTTGAGAAATTATAAGGTCTGTTAGAGATTTATTTAGCACATTTAAAAATGTGCCTGTTTCTTACACTTAAAGTCCCCCTTCTGTTTTCTACACATTACCAGCTACATTTGACCTTCAAATAGAAAAAGAAAATTATGACTTGAACTAACAGTGGTTAAGAGATTTCTACCTGACAAGAAATAATGCTGGACCTTTTATATAGATGACCTTATCTAGTACCCCAACTTTATCAGTGAGGACTTATTTAATCAGCAAACTATGTATTGAGCACCTATTATGTGCAGATACTGTCTTTAGTTGCTGAGAATACACAATTAGCAAAAGATTCCAATTCTTGACCACATGGAGCTTATATTCTCATGGGGGAAAATAGACCATAAACAAAAAAAATTAGTATAATAGTATATGGTATATTAGAATATTGGTAAAAATAATGAGGAGAAGTGGGATTGAAAGTTCTTGGGACGATGTTTCATGTCAAGTAAAATGGTCAGAGAAGGCCTCACTGACAAGGTGACTTTATTAAAGGCTTTGATGGTAAGGATGTATGTGGGAAGAAAATTCACAGCAGATGGAATAGCAAGAACCAAAGCTCCTTTAATTTAGGCTTTGAAAAGCAGTATGGAAGCCAATGTGTCTGCAGTGTGATCCATATTATCTAAGGTAGGGAGAGTAGCAAGAAATAAAATTGGAGACAAAAAAGAGGGAGAGACGGTGAGCCAGGACGTGAGGAGGATCGTGAGGAGACTTAGAGGGCCTTAGAAGAAATTGTTCCTTTTCCGTGAGTGAGACAGGAAGGCTTTGGTAAGTTCTGAGGAGAGAAATGACCTGATTTGAGTGATATTACAGCAGGATCAGCCCAGAAAACAAGTGGTACTCAAGGAGGAAGCAGGCAGGAGGAGGAAGAAGTGATATTATTTCTGGAACAAAATGTGTTGGTTGTGATGTGAATACAAACTTTATGCTAATTGATATGTAATTTTGAGGCCAATATGCTTGTAATATCCTTTGCCCCCGCACCACCAATTACGATGGCCTCCACTTGTTGCAAATAGACCATTGCACACTAAATTCTCTTTTATTCTTTTTTCATTAGACAACTGCAATAAAATTACTTCCATTGCCTCTGTTACATTTTTTAATAATGTCAAACCAATGTCTTACATTATTAAAGAACTTAAAATACAAAAGTTTCATTCTGTGGACAGATCTTGAATTGCTATTTATTACTGCAAAGGAAAGTACATCATTATTACTCGTAATGCAATATAGTCATAAGCCTGAGGTGACTTTGGTCAAGTTGACATTAAAATGTGCCTTACTAATGTCAGTCAGATTTGCTTACTGATACGTTAATAGTTAAATATTGTTACTGTGAATATTCACTTGGCATCAAAATAATCACAAATGCCAATCAAACACAGTCACTGAAGTTATGAGATAATCTCTGCTAATTAATTGGCAAAACAGATGATCCAGGATATGCCTTTATATCTTTGTAGATTACGTTACATATATAATACCAAATTAAATAATGATATTCTCATTTAATAATATAGTAAATATCTTAATGGTCCTTTTAATAATTAAAAAAATGAAAATGAGCATTGTGTTTTTACCTCTCAGAAGGAGGTTGATATATTTGTCCTCTATTACTACAATGATGCTATGTAACAAGTTACCTTCCAACTCAATAGTTTGAAGTAGCCCCCCTGCATTCCTGGAGCTGTTGCAGCTATGAGCCTGCTGAGGAAAGCAAGATTTAGCAAGGTTGACTCTTCTTTGAATTGCAGGCCTTTGAGTTAGCTAGGGGATAAAGATGGTGTTCCATGTGAGATAACCGGGGCACATTCTTCTTAGAGCAACGGGAGAGGTGCCGGAGAGCCTGGACAACCTAAAAAGTACATTTCTAGCAGGCATGTGCCACAGCTGGCTACATTTACTTGTAAGACATGATTGTTAAATTCGCAGCGTTTTCTGAGGTGGTGGTTAAATACAGACATTATTAAAATTTAAATTATGTAAAGGTACAGATAAATACATTATATTAAAATAATAAACATTAAAAACTCACCACTTTCTAATTATTTTTCTACATTACTTTAATCTAGGATCTTGAGGTCATTTGCATCTAGTATGTCTATACAGTGGAGATTTATAACTATCCTCCTTCCCTCCCTCCCTCTCTCCCTCCCTGCCTTCTTTCCTACCTTCCTTCCTTCCTTCCTTCCTTCCTTCCTTCCTTCCTTCCTTCCT
>NW_022436944.1:54760071-54832078 GCF_009761245.1 Sapajus apella | reverse complement strand
CCTTCCTTCCTTCCTTCCTTCCTTCCTTCCTTCCTTCCTTCCTTCCTTCCATTTCCTTCTCTCTTATTATTTTTTCTCCCTCCTTTCCTTCTGTTTGGTTCTTAACCATTTTTATGAAGATAAGGCAACATGTAGTTTTATAAATGTGAATAGATACAGGAAGATATAAGACATTACAAGATAGGTTACTGTGCATCTTTTCATCTCCACGTTCACTAATGTCTCATTGGTAATATGAAGTTGGCCGTGGTAAAAGAATTTATACCATGAATATTGTCAAATGTGAGAAGTCAGGAACTTCCTCATCCTGCTTAACTGATTCTCAAACCAAGCTCTTTAATAATTGCAGAGCCAGTGGTTACACTTTAATTTTTTTTTAAGATGGAATTTTGCCTTTGTTGCCCAGGTTAGAGTACAACAGCATGATCCTGGCTCACTGCAACCTCCACTTCCCGGGTTCAAGCGATTCTCCTGCCTCAGCCTCCTGAGTAGCTGGGATTACAGGCATCTGCCATCATATCTGGTTAATTTTTTGTATTTTTAGTAGAGACGTGCCTGCCTCTGCCTCCCAAAGTGCTGGGATTACAGGCACGAGACACCATGCCTGGCAGTTGCTACACATTTTTAGGCATACCATTCATTCTGAGCCTTTGCTCACATCAGTTTTCCAAATATCCTGTTGATCAAAATCAAGCATGATGAAGTACACTCTACCTTTAGGGAAAGACACTGCAATATTACAAAACAAGTTGAATCCATAGGGAGGGCTGAAGAATTGAAGCTAATAACTCAATCTACTATAGTTGGGAAAAGATGCAAAAGGCATATAAATAGGAAAATCAGTGTTTTATTTATGTGAATGAATGAGTATACATTACTTTGATTTTTCTCAAAAGCAACAATTTTTTTCCTCATTATTTCTAACATTTCTCAAAGGAAAACAAATGACAATTTGAATTGCAAAATAGATTATTATCTATTTATATTTATAATGTGTTCATTAATTATGACGTAGACAACTGAAACAGGCTAGCACGAGTTTCTTGGTCATAATTCCTAAGCCCTAACAAGCACAATTCATAGTAAAATTTTATTCCATTTTGAATTTATCATATTGTCCCCAATCCATGATTTTTTCAAGGTACTAAAAAGCTGACATGGGCTGTATGAGCGAACATTCGAGTTTAGCATTAGCAATGTTGGTTAATAGTCTTATTTTCCTTAGGTGCAAATTTGTCTGTGCACTCCCAGCTGCACTGAAAATGTTTTCTGAACAAAGGGAGGAGGAAGACATCTTAAAGATTGCAGTGGAAGTCAAGGAAAACCATAATTTACATTTCAGAATATAAATGCACCAGGGAGGCCTTCTTCCCTTGCTGTCTGGAACTTTGATTGGCATTTCAATAGAATTCTACAAAATTGGAGGGTGGTCCCAGGAAACCCATCCTTATGGTTACCAATGACTGTAATTCCAGGCATCTGATCTGAGCAAGTAATATTTATGAGAACAGGACATTTACAAAGTCAACTATGAAAGCCAATGGGAGCCAGAAAACTAACATAAGGAGGAGAATAAGGACATGGGTAGTAAGGATTTGTGGATGCTTCCTTCTGGAAAACAGATGTATTTCTAGTTCAGGTTAATTCTGCTTTTCTAATTGTTGATAAAGTGGCAAAGGGCAATTATTTGTGTGTGTGTGAATCACATGTTTTTCATTCTCACTCAAAAACCTATCTTCTCCAGAAAATGTTATCTACTATAATCTTTTAAAATTTAAGGCACTACAAAAATTGGACTATTTTGGATATAAACTTTCTAGAATTCTTGAGTATAAAATTTTATTTTGGACGTTAAATTGCAAAATCTGGCCTTCTCTCTTAAAATCAGGGGAAAAAAAAGGACAAAGAAATTGAGGTACCTCAAAGTAATTATGAACTTCTCTCTCTCTAAATATAACAAAGTTCTAAATCACCTTTTTTCTCTTTTCTTCAATTTTCAAAGCTTGTAGCTAGAAAATGATAATCATACTTTATCTATTCTATTAGCTTATAACCTTTCCATCCAATCAAACTTCCATTCTGGTCTAGAACTCTCCTTTCTTCTTTCTTACCTTTCTTTTTTTCTCTCTATATCCTTCTTTCCTTCCCTCCCTCCCTCTCTCCTTCCCTCCCTCTCTCCCTCCCTCCTTCCCTCCCCCTTTCCCTCTCCCTTCCTCCCTCCCTCTCTCCCTCCCTCCTTTCCTTCCTTCCTTCCTTCCTTCCTATTTCCTTCTCTCTTATTATTTTTTCTTCCTCCTTTCCTTCTGTGTGGTTCTTAATCATTCTTATGAAGATAAGGCAATGTGTAGTTTTATAAATGTGAATATATACAGGAAGATGTAAGACATTACAAGAATATAGCTGCTGATATAAGAGAAGTCCAGCGTACATGGTGAGAAAAAGAAATCTAACATTTCCCCCCAAGAGACTGGCCAATTGTATTAATAGACAAATGTATTAGAATCTTTTCTGATCTCAATAATTTAAAGTGCAAAATTTATCACTTAGATCATTTCCAGTTATTTATAAGTTTTTCTCCATTGGGCTTCTAACATTTACTCATTTTTTCTCATGCCAATACTATATAGGACTAATTATTATAGCTTTAGTATAATTATTTTTTTCCTTGTAGGTACAAATATTCTATCATTGTAATATTCTAAACATTTTCTTGAGTTTTCCTTTACTTCTTGCCAGATAAATGTTATAACATCCATGCCAAAAATCTTTAAACATTCTTTTAGGATTTAAATCATAATTAATTTGGCAGAATTGATAGCTTTATAATTTTGCATTTTACCAGCTCATAATGTATATGTAAAATTTCATGTCAATCTTATTTTATGCCCCTTCAGTAAAGTTTCACAGTTATTTTCTCTTGCAGCTTTCATCAAATTATGGAGTTTCTCTTCTATTCCTACAGTAAAAACTAACTTTCCAAATGAAGATTTTTAAAAACCACCAATTGCATTCTTATCAGCATCTCAGATGATCATACCCTCCCTTTTTCTAAAAACACTTTACTTCGTCATTGTAGGAAATTACATTAGGGCTGTGATTCTTACTCAGAATTTCTGCTAGAGCTATTACAAAAGAGAAATTCTCATTCTGCTAGAGTTGCTGAACTAATAGGATAGTCGTCCAGAAATGCTATGTACCATTTGCCAACATATCAAAGACAATATTTGAGGGAAAAGACCACACAATATAAACTGTAATTTAAAGCTCAAGAGACAAAGATTGAGGATATCATTTGTAGAACTTGAACTAATTCATGCCTAAACTTAGCCTACCTATTGGACTTCTCAATATGGTGAATCGAAAATCTCCTTTATTGTTTTACCTGGTGTCCAACTGTCACTGCAAGAGAGCTTCATATAATATTCTGTGTTCCATTTTTAGATTTTTAAAAATATAATCATTATAAAGATAAAACAGGAGCGGATAATCTCCGTTTTATAAGAGCATAGACACAAAACTCATACAGATGATTTACATTGAAACTAATGCAGTTTGCCTAGTAATATTTTTCTGGTTACTTCTGCTACATTTTATGTCACTGGGGATGACCTTTTAAACTTTCAATGAATATGTACTTGAGATTCTACTTTTCATGTCTGTTTATTAATTTTTGCATCATGGTCAGTGGTATGACCTCCATGATTGCTGCTCTTTGTAATATGTAGTTTTTTTCTGCAGCTTTACATGATATCACATAAAATGTCTTTAATTTCTTAAGCACATTGGTAAGAATTAACATGCCATATTTATTGGATTTACAGATTCTTTCCTTTCTTCATCCCTTCTTTGTTCCTTCCATACTTACTATAAAATAGTACTTTAAAAAGTTCAAATTTTCTCAACCTTTGCTTGATATTTTCTTTGCTTACCTGCCAACTTCTGAGAGAAGGATGTGAAACCTCTCTATTTTTATTATTACAGTTTTTGCCTTTTCAATATAAAATATATGTTGCTAGGAACTTGAATATTAAGATGAAATATTTGTCATTGTGTCATTTATCCTATTACCTCAAATCAATTTTTTTCTAATGTTAACATTGCCTCAGTGTTTTCTGTTTAGCATTTCCTTGGTATAATGTGTGTATGTGTATTGTGTTGTAAAATCATGTCTGAGTACAAGACCCATTAAAATGCAAAAGAGACAAACTAGTTTTAATGAAACAATATGAAAAGTTCACTAACATAATGTCAGATTCTTTATTACAGCAAACATTTTTAAAATGACCACTTCTTCTTTTCTTTTCTTTTCTTTTTTCCTGTTTTATTTTTTTTTAAGATATCACTTTGTTGCCTAGGATAGACTGCAGTAGGCTAATCATAACTTACGGCAAACTCAAACTCCTGGGCTAAGCAATCCTCCCACCTCAGCCTCTTGAATAGCTGTGGCGACAGGGCACAGCATCACACCTAGCTACAAAATAACCACTTTTGAAAATTTGATAGAGTATCATAAAAGAATATTCATATTTACCTGAGAAGGCTGAAAATCCCCCTCCTTTTCCCAACTAATCCATGTGTGCAACGAGGTAAATAAGTCTCCCCAAACTTACACATTGAAATCTTAACCCCCAATGTGATGGTATCTGGAATTGAGGCATTTAGGAGGTGATTAGATAATGAGAATGAAGCCCTCAGAAATGGTATTAGTGTCTTATGAAAGAGACCCCAGAGAGCTCCCTTGCCCCTGCCACCATGAGAGTTAACTGTAAGGAGATGGCTATATATGAGGAAGTAGGACCTTAGCAGACAACTGACTAACTGATGCCTTGATCTTGGATTTTCCAGTTTCCAGAATAATTAAAAATAAATTTCTCTTGTTTACAAGCCAGTCAGTCTATGGAATTTCATCATAGCTGCCTAAACAAACTAAGACAATGTATGAGGCTAATTTTTTTCAGCTTACTTCAACCAAAATCGTGACATAACAGACAGAATGCAAAAGCAAATAATAAAAAACCAGTTGTGTTTTATTAAATGAGAAATTAGAGAATTTGCAAAAGGCAAAACTAAACTCTCTTCTCACTAAATTCATTTCAGTTTCGAGGAATATAATTTTTCATGTGTAATTTCTGTTAAAATGTAATGGATTTATTAAAACTATTTTAACTTAATTGTTAAATAAATATTTCCAAAATTGTTCGATTTTAATTTTGAATTTATGAAATATTAATAGGTATAACCCATATGAGCAAAAGACCTTTGCAGTTATTACTAATTTTTAAAAGTATACAAGGATTCTGAGAACAAAAATTTGAAAACCTTTGTTTTGGAGAAGTTTCCTTTATTTTATATATTTATTCTGAATATTTTCTTCCAGTTTATGATATATATTTTTATTTCCCAAATGCTTTGAGTAAATCAATTTTTAAAAATTAATGAAGTCTAAGAAACATATATATTTTTTGGTTATTTCTTTATTGTCTAGAAATTTTGCCTATCCCTTGGATTACTCTGTTCTGTTTAACCTAGAAGCTCTATAGTTTTAGTTTCATGCTTAAGTCATGATCTATCCAAAATTCAGTGTTGTATATTATGCGAAGGAGTTGAAGTTCATTTTGACTACATGGTTATCCAATATACAGTTGTTCTGGCACCATTTGTTTACAAGACTGTTGAATCCATTAAATTTCCTTGGCGCCTTTGAAAAAAAATCAGGTGGATACTGATTTTATAATATTGTAAATATTTACAGGATTATAAATATTAAAATAGTGTAGTTTTGTTATAAATATTGAAATGTCGATTGGTATCTATCAAATATCATATTGAAATTAGATTTGGGGTTGCTATGAATCTATCCATCAATTTGGCAGTGTAACAATATTGAGTCTTCGTGATGATGAATAGTAATTCAGGCTTTCATTTTTTGCTGTGATGTTCCATAGTTTTGGTGTAAAGGTCTTCAGTATTTTTATTAAATATGTTGCATATCAAAAAAACATTTTTCATGCTTGGTACGTGAAATTTTAATGTCATTTTCAATTTTTAAAATATATAAAATGGAATTGAATTTTATATTGATATAATATAGTCACATTTCTAATTTCACTTACTAGTTCCAAAACATTTATTAGTTCTGAAAGTTTTATAAGTAAACAATGATGTCACATATAAATAATAGCAGTTTTATTTCTTTGTTTTCAATTTACATGGATTTCTTTTTCTTGCCTTATTGTACTGGATAAAACTTGTAGTATATTATTGAAGGAAAGAGATGATATTCTTGTACTGTTCTCAGTATTAGAGGAATATATTTAGTCTTTTGCCATCAAGTTTTCTGTATCCATAGTTCTCTGCCTTTTATCAGGTTAAAAACAAAGCTTTTGCACTCTTAGATGCTGAAAGATTTTACTCTGAATGGTTGATAATTTTTAAAAAAAATGATTTTCAGCATCTGTTGGAATGATCACATGGTTTTTGTTATTGTGTTAATATGGTAGAATACATTAATTTGATTTTTAAAGTTAATTTACCCTTATATTTTTTAAATGAATTTTGTTTGGTCATAATGTAATATCCATTTTTAAAATTGTTGAATATAACTTGCTAATATTTTTTCAAGATTCACGGGTTTGTAATTATCTGGTATTCATTTCTCTTGAAGACAAGTGATAAAATTTACTAGTAAACTGATTTGGTCCAGAATTTTTTTGTAAAAATATTAACATTTTTGACAATATCATTTTTGTTGTTATTGAGTCTTTTTTTTTTCTCTTGACTTTTATTTTAGGTTCAGAGGGTACATGTGCAGGTTTGTTACATGGGTAAATTACATGTTGCTTAGGTGTGGTATACAAATGATCCCATTATCGAAGTAGTACCCTTTGGGAATTTTTCAACTTATACCACCCTCCCTGCCGCCTCCCTCAAGAAATCCCCAGTGTCTATTGTTCTTATTTTTGTGTCCATGTGTAATCAATATTTAGCTACACTTTATACATGCGAACACACAGTATTTAGTTTTCTGTTTCTGTGTTAGATTGCTTAGGGTAATGGTTTCTACTTGCATTCATGTTGCTGCAAAGGACATAATTTTAATTCTTTTCATGGCTGTGGTAAGTATTCCATTTTGTATATATACCACATGTTCCTTATCAGTTCACCATTTATGAGCATCTAGGTTGACTCTGTGTCTGATATTGTGAATAGCACTATGATGATTGTATGAGTGTAAGTGTCTTTTTGGTAGAATGATTTATTTTCCCTTGGGTATATATCCAGTAGGAAGATTGCTGGGTCAAATGGTAGTTCTGTTTTAAATTCATTAAGGAATCTAGACACTGCTTTCCACAGTGATGGAACTAATTTACATTCCCACCAGTAGTAGATAAGTGTTTCTTTATTCCATAATCTCGCCAATATCTTTTGTTTTTGACTTTTTAATAATAGCCATTCTTTCTGGTGTGAGATGGCATCTCATCATGGGCTTTGATTTGCATTTCTCTAATGACTAATTGCACTGAGAATTTTTTCACATATTTTTTGGCCACATCCATGTCTTCTTTTGAGCAGTGTCTGTTCATATCCTTTGTCTACTTTTCAATGGTAATATTTGCTTTTTCTTCATTGAATTTAGTTCCTTATAAATTCTGGATGTTAGACCTTTGTCAGATGCATAGTTTGCAAATATTTTCTCCCATTCTATATAGGTTGTCTGTTTATTCTGTTGATTATTTTGCTGCGTGGAAGCTTTTAGTTTAATGAAGCCCCATTTGTCAATTTTTGTTTTTGTTGCAATTGATTTTGAGGACTTAATCATAAATTATTTGCCAACACCAAAGTCCAGAATGGTATTTCCTAGAATTTCTTATGGGATTTTCATAGTTTTAGGTCTTACACTTTG
The DNA here is from genome assembly GCF_009761245.1 of Sapajus apella. Taxonomy (NCBI): domain Eukaryota; kingdom Metazoa; phylum Chordata; class Mammalia; order Primates; family Cebidae; genus Sapajus; species Sapajus apella. Next base: position 54,824,175 of record NW_022436944.1, on the reverse strand, counting down.
TCTTTAACATATCTTGAGTTACATTTTGTATATGGTAAAAGGTAACAATCCAGTTTCAATCTTTGCACATGGCTAGCTGTTATCTCATCACTGTGCATTAAATAGGGAATTATTTCCCCATTGCATTTTATTGTTGACCTCATAAAAGATCAGGCAGTTGTAGGTGAATGGATTTATTTCTGGATTCCCTATCCTGTTCCATTGGTCCATGTGTCTGTTTTGTAAGGGTACCATGCTTACTGTGGCCTTGCAGTATTGTTTAAAGTCAGCTAGTGTGGTCCCCCCCAGCTTTGTTCTTTTGCTTAGAAGTGCTTTGGTGATTTCAGCTCTTTTTGGTTCCATATAAACTTTTAAACAGTATTTTCTAAAGTTTGTGAAAAATGATGTTGGTAGCTTGGTACGAAGAGTATTGAATCTGCAAAATGCTTTGGGCAGTATGGCTATTTTAACAATATTGATTCTTCCTATCCATGAGAATGGAATGTTTTTTTGTTTGTGATTTCTCTGATTTCTTTCAGCAGTGCTGTGTAATTCTCATTGTAGAGATTTTTCATCTCCTTAGTTAGCTATAATCCTTGGTATTTTATTCTTTATGTGACTCTTTTGAATGGAATTGCATTCTTGATTTGGTTCTCAGTTTGCATGTCATTGGTGTAAAGAAATGCTTCTGATTTTTGTACATCAACTTTGTATCCTGAAACTTTACTAAAGTAGTTTATCAGTTCTAGGATCCTTTTTGGTGGAGCCTATGGAAAAGTCTACCTATAGAACCATGTCATCTGCAAAGAGAGATAGTTTAACTTCCTGATTTCATATTTGGATGCTTTTCTTTCTTTCTCTTGCTGATGCTCTGGCTAGGACATTTAGTACTATCTTGCATAAGATTGATAATTGTCTTATTCTAGTTCTCAAGGGGAATGCTCCAGCTTTTGCCCATTCATTGTGATGATGTTGGCTATAGGTTTGTCTTAGATGGCTCTTATTATTTTGACGTATGCTCCTTTGATGACTAATTTGTGTAGAGTTTTTAACATAAAGCAATGTTGAATTTTATTGAAAGCCTGGCATGCATCTGTTAGGTTGATTGTATGGTTTTTGTTTTTAATTCTCTTTATGTAGTGAACCATTTATTGATTTGCATATGTTAAAACAGCCTTGCATCTCAGGAATAAAGCCTATTTAATCATGAGGAATTAAGTTTTTGACGCACTGCTGAATTTTGTTTGCTAGTATTTTGTTGAGAATTTTTGTGTCTGTGTTCATCAGGGATATTGGCTTGATGTTTTCTTTTCTTTGTTGTGTCTGCTACATTTTGTTATCAGAATGAGGCTGGTTTGTAGAATGAATTAGGGAGGAGTGCCTACTCCTCAATTCTTTGGAATAATTTCAATAAGATTGGTGCTAGCTCTTTGCATATCTGATGGAATTTGGCTGTCAATTCATACGATTCTGGGATCTTTTGGTTGGCAGGCTTTTTGCTACTGATTCAATTTTAGAATTGTTATCCATTCAGTATTTCAATTTCTTCTTGGTTCAATTTTGAGAATCTTTCTGTTCCCAGACATTTGTCAATTTCTTCTAGGTTTTCTAGTTTGTATATATACAGGCATGCATAGTAATCTCTGAGGATTTTTTGTATTTCTATGGGGTCCTTTGTAATGTTTTCTTTGTCATTTCTGGTTGTATTTATTTGGATTTTCTATCTTTTTGTAAATCAATCTAGCAGTCTACCAATTTGTTCATTCTTTCAATTAACCAATTTTGGATTTGTTGATCTTTTTTATGAATGTTTGTGTCTCAATTTCATTCAGTTCAGCTCTGATTTGTGGTTATTCCTTTTCTCCTGTTAGCTTTGGGGTTAGTTGGCTCTTATTTTGTTAGTTCTTCTGGCTGTGACATTAGGTTGTTAATTTGAGATCTGTACAACTTTTAGATACAGGCACTTATTGCTTTAAACTTTTCTCTTAACATTGCTTTAGCTCTGTTCCAAATATTATGGTATGTTGTATCTGTTTTCCTTAGTTTCCAATAATTTTTTCATTCCTACCTTTATTTCCTTCTTTACCTCAAAGTCATTCAGAAACACGTTGTTTAACCTGCAAATGGTTGTATGGTTTTGAGAGATCTTCTTGGTATTGAATTACATTTTTATTGTGTTATGGTCCAAGAGTGTGGTTGGTATGATTTGGATTTTTGAATTTGTTCAGACTTGATTTATGACTGAGCATGTATTCAATTTTAGAGTATTTGCCATTTGCAGATGAGAATAACATATGTTCTGTTTTTTATTGGGTGGAGTGTTCTCCTAAATATCTCTTAGGTCCAATTTGTCAAGTGTTGAGTTTAAGTGCAGTATATATTTGTTAGATTTCTGCCTCAGTGATCTGTCTAACATTGTCAGTGGGTTGTTGAAGTCTCCCACTATTATTGTGTGGTTATCTAAATCTCTTTATAGATCTCTAATAACTTGTTTTATGAATCTGGGTGCTCCAACATTGAATGCATATATATTTAAAATAGTTAAGTCTTCTTGTTGAATTGAACCCTTTATCATTATATAATGTACTCTTTTTTTTTTATTATGGTTGGTTAAAGTCTGTTTTATCTAATATAAGAATAGCAACCCCTGCTCCTTTTTATTTTCCATTTGCCTGATAGATCGTTCTTCATCCCTTGTTTTGAGTCTATGGTTGTCATTACATGTGGTATGAATCTCCTGAAGATAGTAGTTGGATCTTGCTTCTTTATCCAACTTGCTACTCTATGCCTATTAAGTGGATCATTTAGCCCATTTACATTGAAGGTAATTATTGTTATGTGAATATTTAATCCTGTTACCATATTGTTTAGATTTTATTGTACAGTTGCTTTATATTATCAATTGGCTAAGTACTTAAGGGTGTTTTTGTGGTGGTAGTTATTCTTTTGTTACCATGTTTGTCATTCCTTTTAAGTCCTCTTGTAAGGCAGGTCTAGTGGTAAAGAATTTCCTTAGCATTTGCTTGTCCAAAAAGAATTTTATTGGGCCAGGGGTAGTGGCTCACCCCTGCAATCCCAGCACTTTGGAAGGCTGAGTTGAGATAGGTGGATCAACTGAAGTCAGGAATTCAAGACCAGCTTGGCCAATATGGTGAAATCCCATCTCTACTAAAAAAAAAAAAGTACAAAAATTAGCCGGGCATAGTGGCAGGCACATGTAATCCCAGCTGCTTGGGAGGCTGAGGCAAGAGAATTGCTTGAACCTGGGAGGCAGATGTTGCAGTCAGCCAAGACTGTGCCCTTACACTCTAGCCTGGGCAACAAGAACAAAACTCTGTCTCAAAAAAAGAACAAAAATAATAATTTTATTTCTCTTTTGCTTATGAGGTTTAGTTTAGAGGGATATGAAATTCTTGGTTAAAATTTATTTTCTTTAAGGATGCTGAAAATAGGCCTCCAATATTTTCTGGCTTGTAATGTTTCGACTGAAAGTTCCTCTGTTAACGTGATATAGTTTTCTTTGTACAGAAAGTCCTGCCCTTTCTTTCTAGCTGCCTTTAAGATTTTTTGTTTTGGGGAATTTGATAACTATGTGTCTTGGAGATGTCTGTCTTGTATAGTATCTCACAGGGGTTCTTTGAATTTCTTAAATTTGCATGTCAAACTCTTTAGGTAGTTGGAGAAAATCTTCATGGACTATATGCTCAAATATGTTTTCCAAGTTGCTTGCTCTCTCTCCTTCTCTTTCAGGAATGCCAATGAGTCATAGGTTTTGTCTCTTTACAGATGTTTATCAGAGGTTTTATTAAGTTTTAAAAAATACTTTTCTTCTTTATTTTTGTCTACCTAAGTTGCTTCAAAGGAGCAGTCTTCCAACTCTGATATTCTTTTCTTAACTTGGTTTATTCTCTTGTTAATACTTCCAATTGTATTATGAAACTCCTGTAGTGAGTTTTTTATTTCCGTAATTTCATTTTGATTCTTTCTTAAAATGATTGATTTCTTCAAATGGCTATGTCATCTTTAAACTTTTAGATCATTTTACTGTTTTCCTTGGATTGGGCTCAGTCTTCCGTTATATCTCTTTGAGATTCCTTACCATCCAATTCTGAATTCTATTTCTGACATTTCAGCCATTTCTATTTGATTAAGAACCATTGCTGGTAAGCCAGTGTGATTGTTTGGACATAAGAAGACATTCTGGATTTTAGAGTTGCCAGATTTCTTGCACTGGTTCTTTCTCATCTGTGGGATCTGATGTTCCATTATCCTTTGAAGTTGCTCTCCTTTGTATGGGACTTTTTATTTTTATGTTCTTTATTGCCCTTGAGAGTTTGACTGTGGTGCAAGCTGAGTATAGTCAAATGGCTTTACCTCTGGATGGTTTCAGAGGGCCAAGGGTCACTCAGCACTCCTAGGCTGTATACTGTAACCTTGGGGGTCTATGATCAGGCCCATGTCTTTGTCCTCTGACCTCTTGAGATCAAGCAAGGACTGTTCTTGGGGAGCTGAGGTACTCACAGACTACTAGCAACAATGTTCCATTAAAAGCTTCAAGTGAGAGAACTTTGATGAGAAAGCCGAGGGTAAAACCACTCTGACATGGTTATTAGGGGCCATGGACAAAAGCATCCTTGCGGGTGATAGGCGGCTGTGGGTGAAAGCAGCCTAGAGGAGCAATGTCAGTGAGATGGGTGAAAGTGCTCTGGTGAGGCAGTCAGAAGCCTGAAGGTGAAAGTGGTTTGAAGGGCAGTAGCAGTGTTGTGAGTGAACATGCACTGGTGGGGCAGCAGGTATGTCACAGGTGAATGTGCTATGGCAGGGAGCCATCAGCAAAAGTGCTCTGGCAGGGCCGCTGAGGCTGTACTGCAAGCCACTGTACCCAGGGAGGGACTCTGGGAGGGGTCAGCAGATAGGAAGTCATGCATTTTGGACTCACTTTGATCGCATGGGAAAGAGCACTACTCTCTCCAGGTCTGGCAGATAAAAATAGTTAAAGCCACCTACTGGAGCATGGAGAACATTTAGGAAGGGCATCTATAGTTGTGTTCCACTGTAGCTGTTCCCATGCTAAACCACCTGGGCTCCACATAGGCTCAAGCTCTGCCTCTGCCTACTCCCTGAGCAGTTCTCCCTGTGAACTCAAATCTCAGTGGGAGTTGTGGCGACTCCTGTGGTTAGAAACCTGGTAGCCCATGTTGAAAGTGGGCTGCTCTGCATTTATTTCACACACCGCTTTCTTAGGAGCCATTTGTAGACAGGAACAAGTCCTAGAGATCAGCAAACACAGGTGGAGGTCCCAGCTTCTTTCCTCTTTGGCCCCAATGTCTGTTGTCTGTCTACTCAGTAAATTCTCTCTGATAATCTATCCAGAGTATGCCAGTCTACTCAATATTCTGGTCTGTCTCAGTAAGAGAAGTTCTTCATGCCTCCTTGACAATTTATTTAACAGAGATGGGCTATGATAATTTTTTCTTATTTGTGTTAATTTTCGTAAGAAGTGTTTTTCTAGAAATTAGAACATTTTGGCTATATTGTTAGATAAATATTCACAACATTGTTCATGATACTACCTTGTTATAATTTTATTTTCTATAGGATCTATACAATTCATTCTTTCAGTTCTGTTATAGGTAATTGATATTTTCTCTATTATAAAAATAATAAAACCTTATGAAAATAAGGTTTGTTGGGAGATTATCATTTTTTTCTGAATCTATTCTAAGAGTCAATGTTGGCTTTATTAATTTATTCCATTGTCAGTCTGTGTTCTGTTTCATTAATTTCTGCTCTTTATTGGTTTTTCTTCTCCATACCTTGGAATTAATTTGTTTTTATTTTTCTAGATTCTTAAGGTGAAAACTTAGATCTTTGGTTTTAAATGTCCTGTCTTTATTAACATGCTCTTGTAATGCAAAAATGTATTTAATTCACTATTTAATTATATCCAATATGTTTTTGATATCTTGTATTTTGATTATAACTCAGTTTGAAATGCTTTCTACTTCACTTGTCAATACTTCTTTTATCTATGAATTATTTATATGTGATTTTTAATTTCCAAATATGTGGGGCTTTGATTGTTTCTTATTGTGACTAACTTTTATGTAATTTTCTTATCATTGGAAAATATACTCTACAAAATTTATATCTTTTGATATTCATTGAGATATATATACATATATATGTGTGTGTGTGTGTGTGTGTGTGTGTGTGTGTGTGTATATACACACACACACACATTATAGCCAATGCATGATCTATGCTATGGTTGGAATTGTTTGTCCCTTCTGAAACTTATATTGAAAAATCCCGAATGTCATAATATTAAAAGCTGAGGCCTTTAAGAGGTGTTTGGGCCATAATGGCTGCCCTCATGAATGGGTTAATTCATTTATGGATTAATAGATTAATGGGTTATCGTGGAATTAGGTTAGTAATCAGGACAGTAGGTCTATTTTAAAAGCCAGTTTGGTATGCTCTTGGCCCTCTTGCTATGTGATGACATCTGCCATGTTATGATGCTGTAAGCATGCCCTCATCAGATGTGGCCCCTTGACCTTGGACTTCCCAGGCTCCAGAGCAGTAGGAAATAAATTTATTTTCTTTATAAGTTACCAAGTCTCAGGTATTCAGTTATAGCAACAGAAAATAGACTCAAACAATTTATTTTGGTGAATAGTCTATGGGGACTTGGAAAAAAATGTGTATTCTGTTATGCTGAATGTAGTATTTGTAAAACACACAGTAAACTTGATTAATATTGTCATTACAATAATTTATATTATTATGGAGTTTTTGTCCATTTTACTCATTTTTAAGATGAGAGTATTACAGTTTTCTATTTTGAGAGGGAATTTGTATCTTTCATTTAGTTCTGCTGGTTAATTTCTTCTTATATTGTAAAGTTCTCTTATTTAGTGCATATACATTTAGAATTACTATGTTTCTGTAATAAGTCTTTTATTATTATATATTGCCCTTCTTATTGCTTACAATACTCTTACCTTTAAGTCTACTTTGCTTTTAATATAGCCATGCCCTTTATATGCTTACTATTTGCATGGTATATCTTTTAGTATAATTTTACATCTAACTTCTCTGTTAATTTAAAATATGTCTCTTGTAGATAATATATAATTAAGTCTTGCTTCACTAATGTCTCCACTAATCTTTTTTTTTAAAATTTTAGTGGTTTGCCAATTTACATTTAATGAATATAGTAGTTATTGGTATGTTTGGGTTATTTCTATCACCCTGCTATTGTTTTTAGACATCTTTATGTTTTGGGTCATTTTTCCCTCTATTTCTGTGTTATTTTTGGTTATTCAAGTTTTAAAAACATCTTCCATTTTAATTCATCTATTGGCTTTTAATCTATACTAAGTAATAATTCATTCGTTATTTATTTTAGTTTTACTGCTAGCAATTACAGCATACATTCTTAAATTATCTCAATCTTTTTAATGCTATACCACTTTATTATTTATATTCTCTTCTCTAATAATTACAGGTCATATTCCCCTGCTTTCTCTCATGTTTAGTAATTTTTTATTCAATGCTGGGAATTATTTATGAGACACTGTAAGGAGTTTGGAATATGTTTCCTTCTTTTAAATAGTGCTGGATTTTGTTTTTATAGGTAGTTAGATTACTTGTGCTATTTGTTGTTACTCCTGTCAGACTTAGTTTTGTTCCTTATTAAGGAGTATCTATTTTAGTATTCAATTTAGCTCTAGGGCAGTACCCTGTACTTACTGTATGGCATATTACTCACTTGAAACATTTGGCCTTTCCCGGATCTCAAGTGAATGTCTGGGTTTCTCAGAAAGGTCTGTCCATTCTAGCAGGTCCGTAACATTAACATCTCCCAGTATTTCCTGACTCCTCTACAGTCAATGTCCCATTTTTACCCCCACAGCAAGTTACAGAGAACCTCTTGACCAAAAGCCCATGTGCATTCTCCCAGACTTCTGTGGCCTTCCCTCCTTCTAAGGCATAGCTCCTTCTCACCTAACATTCTGCTCTGCAGACTCAAGCTGGTTCAGCAACCCAGAGCTCCTATCTTTGTCTCCTCAGCTCATCAAGACTGGCATGCCCTATTTGGGCTCCACTTCTCTGCAACAGCAGTTATAAACCTTTAGGCAAAAAGATGCAGGTAATTACAGATATATTTCCACGTGTTTAATTTTTTCAAGGGTCACTGTACTATTCTGCTTGTTACATTCTATGGGAACTTTTATTATTAATACTTCTTTTATCTTTAATGCCAAAAAAATTTCTGTCATGTCTTTGGGAGTTCTTTCCCTTCTAATCCCCTGATTGCTTTTATTTTTTGCACTGTTATTTAACTATTTAACAAATATTTATACTTTAGGATCTATTCTCTGTATATTAAATTATTTTCTTTTTTACTTTCTCATTATTTTGAAAAGCATCCTGGGATTATGTCTCAAGGTTGTCTTTCCAGTTTTCTTTTGATGATCCAATTTTTTAAATTCTCAAGTTGTATTTATTTTTCTGTTTTACAGCAGCTTATTGTTTAAAGAGCCACTCCTTTTTTATACCTTTAAGTTTGTGAATTTTATTTCTTTCTTTTATTTCTTTCCTACCTTTGTTTTCTCTCCCATGTGTTTTAGCATGTTGAACTTGTTTCTTTTTTATTGTGTTAGTTATATGCTTATCTTGGTCTCTGACATTCTGCCTACCTGTGTATACAGTTTAGTCTATCTTAAGAAATTTTGCAAGAGGGATAAGATATGCTTCTTATGGGTACATACATGTAGCTAACTTCTGGGCCTGAGTGATCTTTTTTTCTTCTTTGTTATCTATACAAGGCACTGCCCTGCCTCTGGCCTCAGTGATCCGACCCAGTGCCCTGGTTGATTGAAACCGGCATGGAATGCGGAGTTGTGGGCTCTCTGCTGAGCTATGTACAAGTTAGTCATACTCTTTCCTGATCTCTGTTATCTCAAGACTTGAAGTACCAATGGAGCTACTCCTTCCTCTCTCTCCATCTTTCATAGCAGTCCTGTTCTCTGTTTGTTGTAGGCCGTTTTCTCAACTGTTTTTCATCCATGTTCCACTGTTAAAGAGTCTGAAGCATTTATGCTTCAACTTTGGCATGCTTTAAATGATAGAGGGTGAGGAGGCAGGAGAAGATGTGTTAAATCCTACATCGTGGTCCTAAAACCCATATTGCAAAATGTCTGAGCACAAGCTAGATTAGTGATACATAACGATGAAGAGCATGATTTTTAATCACAGAAGATATTCAGCTAACATACGCCAGGATAGCCACATTATCTGTGTATGATTGGCATCTATTTTGATTGGTTTCTGTCCGTGTCATGTTTGCTGCTAAATAATTTAAATGTCACATTTACCTGTAATAATTGCAGAGTATGGACAGAGCATTCTGATAGTCTGGAAAACCTGGTTAGGAAATAATAGTTTGGAAGCCCTTGCTATTTTTAAATTGGTCGACAGTTGTTGATATCTGTTTTTAATCTGCCTGTTTGCTATAGGAGGAAACTTTTGAGGAATCAGAGGAGGATTCCTCTGTCCATTTGATAGGAAGAAGATGTAGGATAGCCCCGCAAGACCAAAATATGTTTTTTTCTGACCTGTTGCTGAGCTTTAATTTCTATCTGGTGGAATCATGAAAATGGACTCATGATATTTTCCCTCCTAGAAAGCTATATTGACATAGCCTAATGTCTCTATAGCCTCAAACTCAAAGCAAACAATGCTTATATAAACCTGCTGTATTTACCCACTGGGTTAAGATGCAAATATTAGCCAGGATTCCAAGTCTTATCCAAGATATCACTTTCTTGTTTCAGGCTTCACCCTTTTTAATTTATCTTTAATGTCACATTGTTGCTATTTCTTTGGAAGATGGTCAGGGTTTGCTGACCATCCTTATGTCAATCAGTAGCAGGCCACCTGGAGCTAACTCTGAGTACAGCTTTAATGGAGTTAAATACATATACACAAACACACACACACGCACACACACACACACAGTGAGGTTCATGTTTTGGTGTACTAAAGTTCTAGGCAACCAAAGGAAAAGGCTGGAAACATCACTTTGTCTGTAAGGATAAAAGCTTGAGGTCTTTGGACACAGTAGGTGGTTAAAAGGGCCTTCAAATTGCAGGCTTAGAGATTTCCTCAAAATGCCTCCTCCACAGCTGTCCTCCTAATGGACTTTTCAGAGGCTCAGCTGTGTTCCGTAATGGTTTTTAAAAGGTTATATTCCCATATAAAGATTTTGCCCCTTTTTCTTTAGGCAAAGATTGCTGAAAGCAAAACAAAATACGCCTTTGAAGTGGGAAAAAAATCAGACATCTAAGACATAAAAGGAAAGATTTCAAACTTGGAAAATTAATACCAACTTTAGGACTGCATTTTTAGGGACCAGCAATGTCTAATAAATTCTGATGGCAATTTGATGGCACCTGAGCTGGACACTGAAGACAGGAAACTTGCAGATGAGATATTATCAATATGCAATCTTGGATCCCTACAGTTGCTTCCAATTGCAGTTTCACTAAGCTCTTCAAGCAGTGTTTCTCAAAGTGTGATCCCTGGAATGGCAGCATCAGCATTACCTGGGAACTTATTTGAAATGTTCATTCTCAAGCTCTTATTTATATCTATCCACTAAATAAGAATCTCTGGGGGTGAGTCCCCTCAGTCCGTTTTTGTGATCTCCCCCCACCCCCGGGACTCTGATGAATACTACAGGTTAAGAACCATTGTTTTGAAGAATGTCCTTAGAAAGAATGGCATCAAACATCATAGCCACCCCTACTCTCCTTTTAGATTGTCTCCATTTCTGCTATGTATACTTCTCTTGGTGATTAAGCAATGCTCACAAAGAACTTGCAAAGGACTGGCAGAAGTCTTTCAACTACCAGGAGTGGGAGTGAAAGCAATGCTTGCTTTTCTAACTGTCTCATCCAGGCCTTTGATCTCCTTTACAGGTGAGAGATAGGGACTGAATCTCTCTGGCTTTGTTGCTACTGATTTTCCTACCTGCTTCTGGCCTCATTCTCCTTTAGTGATCAGCCTACATTTCCTTATTTCATGTTTTTTTTTCCATCTACCTTGGTCTCTTGGTTTGTTCTCCATTCTGCTTGCCTCTTTCATTTGCCATCACTTCAGCTCTCACAAGAGAAGTGAGCTTTGATTGGTTGCTTCTGTTGCGAGAGATGGAGAGATGGCAACTGTCCAAGAGAGCACTCACAGGTAGGAGAATTAATACTGCACGGTCTGCTTGCAATCCATTTATATTTAAATTAGAACCCACCTCTGATGTAACTAATAAAACTACCATTTCAAAAATGAAGAGATTGAGGCTGAGAGAAGATAACCTTCCCAAAGTGGTACGTAGGAACCAAATCCATTTTTGCCTGCCTGAAAACATATGGTTACTCATTCCTCGCCACACTGTCATATATGTGTTAGCCTCCTATTTTGTCTGTACTATATTTCCGGTTTGTAGTAACAGATATTCAGGGCTTAAAACTTATAGGTGTTTCTGGGTTTGTTTAGTCATAATTTTAAATAAAACAAGGCCAAATGCTTTTGTTTCAGATGTAGATAATGGGGCAAAAGGTAAAACAGTTTTTATTCACTTACCATTTCTTTTCCCTTCTTTTATACTCCTGTTTCACTTTTTTATCTGCATTTTAAAAATGTCCTTGGGAAATGCTATTCAAGATGAGGGAAGGAGAGAAAGATGGGATTTATGCTGATATGTTTTGCAGTTCAAATGTAAAACAAAGGAGGAAAATGGAGCATGTAAAGACGAATAGTACATTTTTATGCTTTAATAAAAATATGGAGAAAACAAAAATAATTAGTCCTTTTAATTTTAAAATGGGGTGCAAAGTAAAGAATAAGGTCTGATATCTATTTCTCCTGAGAGACAGCATCATTGGGAAATGGTCATAGGCTGCCACAGAAAGGATTTAAGTATGATGGGGTTAGGAAAGAGGGCTTGGGTTGCTCATTGTGTTTCTCCTGGTTGAGTTGCTATGACTTAAAGAATGATCTTCCCTGCTTACTTAGTTGAGGATCTTTAATTCTTGTACTGCCTGAAGACCTCTCCTGGATGCAGATATTTTCCAGACAACTCCTGTAGTTTCTTGCAGAGTAAAAGTCTCATGGAGTTGTGGATCATTAACCTCTATTTAAATCTTGGATGTACCCATTTTAAGCAAGTAAGCCCATATCTGAGACTCTGTTGTTTTATTTTACAATATCGGTGATTCAATTTCTTGATATAACCAAACTACCTCAACAAGATCGGTGACATAATTCGTGGAGCCCTGAGCTAGATAAAACTGTAGGACCCCTTGTTCAAAAATTATTGAGAGTTTCAGGATGGCCCAAAGAAGGGCATTAGACAAGTCCCTTCTCAGTGTACAGTTCTGTAGGGGCTGCACAGGCCATATGCCCATGAAGTCAGTTCTGTGCTTCACTGTCTCTAAGATGATTCGTCTCTGAGAACCTAGAGGATAATATGGCCCAAGAAGACCCAGATTAGAGCAAGCACAGTTGATATGTGATTTTGTGCCACTGACCTGCCAAACTTCATACTGCTTTGTTCAGACTTGCTATGAGCAGGTTAAGCCAATTATTTGTAACACACACTCTGGATGTATTCAAATAAATCTAAAACTTTCAGTTTCATTTTTGCAATTTTTGCTCCCCAAGTTTATTGTAAAGGTGAGATGAGATCACAGATGTAGAGTACATGCCCCATTGTAAAAGGAAACTAGTATTTTCCCCAGATATATTTCTGAAATTCCCTACACAAAATCACAAGATTATTGATTACAAGGCAAACTCTGAGATCCCATCTCAGACTTAATGAATCAAAAGCTCTGTGACTGGAACATGGGAACCTGCATTTTAACTAAGTGTATCAAGAGGTTCTTATCCCACCAAAGGTTTAAAATAACTACAACAAAAACAAGTTACCCATCAGTCCCCGCCCAGTTCCAAAGATAACCTTGATATGTAATTTGTACTGGACTAAAGCCTGGCCATCACCAAAAACATGTAAATTTTAACAATGACAAAATTCTTTTCTTTTTTCTTTCTGTTGCAACAACTGTTACTGCAACCACAGATATAACAAAACAGCAATGGTTCATTAAGTGTGTTTATATACCAAGTGCTTAATAAGCATTTTATTTAATCCCCAAATAACTTGTGAAGTAGGAAATGTCCCATTTTTATAAGAGAGATGACTGATACTCAGAGATTTTAAAGGACTTGCAGTTAGCAAATAGCGGCTTTGTAATAAATGTCTGGTCTTCTGTGGGCCAGAAGTCCATGGTGTTCCGGTACCTGGTACTATCTTTCTGAGCCGGGAAGTAAATGAAGAATGTGGGTAAGTTGTCCCTATAAATTTACTTGCTTTTTTCGGAATCTAGATGTAATGCCCTTCTTATCACTAAACTTGGCGTTTGGAGCAAAAATCCTCTGAAGTACCCAAGTAATGAAGAGGATCCTTTGCTTAGTGTAAGGTATTCCAGGAATAGGTAAATTGAGTTACCATGTTTTCTTATGTCTGAAGCTAACTAAGCCCTGCCTCTCTAAACCCCGCCTCACTAATGAACAATTTGTTACTGCCGTTTTTGTTGTTGTTGTTAATAAATCTGGCTGAATGTAAATGCCAGAGACAAACCAAGAGACTCATGGAATAATGTTGAATGGAGATATGAGCTATAAAACTATAAGAGGCACCTAAGAAGACATCGAAGGAAGTTCTTTTGTTTGCTTTCTGTTTCGAATTGCACCAATTTATCTTTTACTGAATGAGAAATACAGATTGGTGAATGAGCTAATTTTTAATCTTTTCATATATGTGAAAAACAAAGAAAAAAGAGACTGTATACAGCTTAGTCTTCTTTTCATTTTAGTTTTCATTTCTTCACTGTGTGCCAAAAGGGGAGACAGAAATATGGAAATTCAGCACAAATGAAATGAATCAAACTCTTAGGGTCTACATTTATTCCTGCTTAATAGATTAACAGTAAGAGTTATTCAGCCTGTCTATTCTTATGCCTCATAATATGTCTTATAAAACTTGTTAGATATTAGCAGAGTTATAATATACAGTAAAATTTAAAATATAAGTGCCTATGTTTAAAGTCAATACCTGTTTAATACAAATTCGGAGTTATATCCCTGGCCAAGGAAAATTTACTTTGAATTTTTAATCAAAGAAAACTTGAGTGTTTTTTTCTCCATTGAGTCTTCAATTTGGAGTTTTCTTCTGCAACAATACCATATAATCAGTGATATGGTAGTTGGTATTTAACAAGCTCTCCATGGGCAGGAAATAAAAGAACTTATTTGTTATATTTGCTGATTTTTATGCTGTGGAAACTCCCACATGGCTAAATTTTGTTGAGAGGATAAAAATAGTAACACGTGTAAAATAGACCAATGCCTGGTACAAAGCAAACTTCGTGGGAATATTGTATATTCGTAGCAAAAGTGTAGGAACACCAAATATTCATCAATAGGGGAACTGATAAACAAATCAAATATTTTTCAGTGTTTCTTATTGAGAAAGTTAAAGGTGGCTGAAGAAAGTAAACTAAATCCATGGAATATTACATGGACTCTTTCAACATTTGAAACATGTTAATTCATTGATTGGTTTTGATAGTTTCTGATGGGAAGTCAGTTGTTGTTCCCGTTACTATACCCTGTATTTATGCTGTTTATTTTTAAATCTGGGTACTTTTCAGAATTTTATTTTATTTTTGGCTTTTGGTGGCTTGCTTATGATCTTCTAGGTTGGATTGTCTGCTAATTTACTAATTTATATTCATTGGGATCTGCTAAGCTGCTTTTATATGTTGATTAATGTCCATCACCAATTTTGGAAAATCTCAGATGTTACTTCCTTAAATATTTCTTCTGTTTCATTCTCTCTAATCTTCTCACAATTCAGTTAATCACATATTAGGCCATTTGAAATAAATCTCTTATTTTATTTTTATTTTATTAACTTCTCCATCAATAAATCGTATATTAGAGTGCTTGAAGCAATTCTGTTAGATTATCTTCTTCTTCTTCACCAGTTTGCCTATCAGTCTTTAGTTTGGATAGTTAGTAATAAACATTTTTGAGTTCATCAATTATTTTTATTTTTGCTTCTGTCTACTCTGCACTTTGAACAAATCCTTAACATCAGATGTTGCCTTTTTGAGCTCTAGAATTTCTATGCACTGATCACATTTTTAATTAATAGGCTTTAGAGATAATTTTTAGATTTACAGAAAAATTAAACAAAGTAAGTTGAGTTTTTATATAATTTATTAATTCCCTACTCAGTTTTCCTATTAATAATATTTTGCATTGTGGCAGTAATCTGCTACAATTGATGATCCAATATTAAAACACATTCCTAATATAAGTCCAGTAGTTTACATTAGGGTTCACTCTTGGTATCGTATAGTCTATGGGTTTGACAAATGTAAAATGACATATATCCACAATTATAGTAACAACCACAATAGTGTCACTGACCTAAGATCCTCTGTGTTTCACCTGTTCCTTCTTTCCTTCCTTCCCCAGAAACCCTGGTAACCATGATTTTTTGCTTATTATCTCTCTAGTTTTACTTTTTCAAAAATGACTTATAGCTGGAATTATATAGTATGTAGCATTTCAAACTGGCTTCTGATATGGCTTGGCTTTGTGTCCCCATCCAAATCTCATATTGAATTCCAATCCCCCAAATTCTCATGTTTCAAGGGAGAGACCAGGTGGAGGTAGTTGAATCATGGGGGTGGTTTCTCCAATGCTGTTCTTTTGATAGTGAGTGAGTTCTCATAAGATCTAGTGGTTTTATAATGGGGCTTTTCCCCCTTGCTTGGCATTCTTCTTGTCACCTTGTGAAGAAGGTACCTTGCTTTCTCTTTGCATTCTGCCATTATTATAAGTTTCCTTAGGCCTCCTCAGTCATGTTGAACTATGAGTCAATTAAAACTCTTTCCTTTATACATTATCCAGTCTCAGGCAATTCTTTTTAGCAGTATGAAAACAGACTAATACAGCTTCCTTTACTTAGCAGTATGCATTCAAGCTTTCTCCATATCTTTTTGTGAATTGATAGCTCATTTCATTTATTGCAGAATAAAATTCCATTGTCTAGATGTACCATAGTTTATCTGTTTACCTATTACGTTGAAGACCATTTTAATTGCTTCCAAGATTCAGCAATTATGAATAAAGTTGCTATAAACATCCATGTACAAGTTTTGTATGGCTGTAGGTTTTTAACTCATTTGGATAAATACCAAGGAGCATGATGGCTGGATCCTATAGTAAGATAGTATCTAGTTTCAGTTATGCTAAATGGCCTTCCAAAGTAGCCATACGATTTTGAATTCAAACAAACAACGATTAAACATTGCTGTTATTCTACATCCTCTCCAGTATTTGATGTTGTCAATGTTTTCGATTTTGGCTATACTAACAGATATGGAGTGGTGGCTTTTTTTGGTGACATGTCTGTTCAGGTTTTTTGTCCATTTTTCCATTACATTGTTTGCTTTCATATTGTTGAGTTTTAAGAGTTTGTATTCATTGAATATCAGTCTATTATCATACACACACACGCGCGCGCGCGCGCAAATACACACACACACATATATTATGCAAGTATTTTCTTCCATTGTGCAGTTTATCTTTTCATGTCCTTAATAGTGTCTTTGGCAGCAGAAGGTTTTACTTTTAATGAACTGCAACTTAACAATTTCTTTTGTCATAAATTGTGCAGTGTTGTATCTAAGGTGTCATCACCAAACCCAGTTACCTGGATTTTCTTCTGTTACCTTTGAGAAGTTTTATGATTTTGTATTTTATATTTAGGTCCATGATCCATTTAAATTAATTTTTGTGAAAAGTATGAAGTCTGTGTCTAGATTCATTTTTTTGTATGTTCCAACTCAGTTCTTCCAGCATCACTTACTGAAAATATTATCTGTTCTTCATTGAGTTGCTTTTGCTCTTATATCAAAGATCAATCGACTATATTTATGTGGGTACATTTGTAGGCTCTCTATTTGATTTATTTCTCTATTTATTCATCAATACCTCACTGCTTTGGTATTGTAATTGTATTGTCTGTCTTGAAATTGGATCGTGTTAGTCATCTGATAGCGCTAAAACCAGTTTGTGTATACCCACAAGGGAACTTGCTGAAATTTCGATTGGAATTGCATTGAATCTACAGATCAATTTGGTAATAAGCAACATCTTAATAATATCAAGCCTTCCTATTCAGGTTCATAAATATCTCTCCATTAATTTAATTCTTCTTTTAGTTCATCAGAATTATGTCATTTTCCTCATATTTATATATTATACATATACTGTCTCACATATATTACATATATATTAAATTGGTGCAAGAGTAATTGTGGTTCTTGCCATTGAAAGTAATGGTAAAAATCACAATTATTTTTGGACCAACATAATATAACACATATTGCTGTATATATATTTTATATGTCCTCTGCTAAATTTCTTCATCATTTCATTCATTGTTGTCAACCTTTTGGAATTTTGACCAAAGTTAAATACTTATTTTTAATATATTGTTTTTAAGTATCAGAATCTCTGTGGCTCTGCTTATATATTTTTCCTTTGCCTACTTATGTGACATATTTTAAGACATTTTGTTGCCTTCTGAGAATTAGATTTAAAGAGAAATCATAATGGAGACTGAAGTTAATATTATTTTTCCCCAAATGGAGCATGCCCATTCCACTGTCGGGAAGCTAGGAGAGAGGTTGATTCCTTTTATTCCTTTAGATATAGAGTTGAATTTGAGCTGTGTATAATTTTAATTAGTTTCAGTTCACATTTAGTTTTTAAAATCTTCATTTTGAGATCTTATTTTCATTTAGCCCTTTCATCTTTAACGTTTGGGGGATATAAATCCCCATGACTATGAGAGATCTCATTCTGCTTTTAGCACTTCTTGCCACTTCCAATTACTGTACCACCTTTCCTTCAGTGGTATACAATAAAACAGAATAGTCAGGTTTTGAGAGTTAAATGTATATTTGTGGAACTTCTAGATTTCATTCTCTCTTGTCATCTAAAAAAAAATTGCATCTCATTATCATAACAAAGTCCTTTTTCATTATTTTAGCAAAGTCCTGGGAAATATAATCCATAATGACAGTTTTTTAAGTACTTATGTATATTAACTTATTTATTGTTTACAACACTGTGGATAATGCACTATTACAATTTCCATCTGGAAATGGGAAAACTGAAACAAAAAAGTATTTAAAAGAAAAACTTACCCAAAGGCCCACAGCTAGTAAGTTGCTCACATGAAATTAATGCTCCGTATTCAGTGTGTCAAGTTCACTTTCAGAAGGACTATCCCAGGAAAGTTATTTTCTCTGCCTTGGGGACTAGAATTATTAATAAATGATTATAGATCTTAACATCTCTTTGCTCTTTCAGAATCTATGTATGGCTGTTTCTTTTCCAAACAATTTTTGAATAAAAGAGTCTATGTCTGCCCATCTTGTGACTTTTCAGATAGTACCATGTATCATGCCATCAATCCTCTGGCATCAATAAAATTGATGTCCTACACTCTCTCCACTGATCCCTCTGCCCTTGATATTTGTCTGATTTCCTAGCTTCAGCTGGTTTTAGCCCTCCTGTCTTAGCCCTGTGCTTGAACAAAAAGAGAGATTTAGCTTTCTTTTATCTCATATCTATCTCACTGAGCCTTATCTCTTGCTGCTCCTGGTCAGTGGAATGCTCTTTTCCTGGCTGTGGGATCTTTGGTCTTTTCCAGGCCTGTCTGGTGATAAGGACTGTGGATGACAACAGGGATATAGCAATAATAGCTTAGACATATTTATTTGGCATTTGGATGCAAATCAAATGAGGGTAAATATTGAGTGAAGACTATATTACAATATTAAATATTATATTTTATGTTTCTATACAAGCTATTGAGCTATAAATGAAGCTGAGGTCAAGTTAAAAAACAAAACAGGTAAATAATGTTGATTTTCAATAGTATTTCATGTCATAGGCATTGGGCAAGACTCAGGTCAAATTCTAATTCAGGTTGAAATAATTCAAAGTGACACCTCATACCAAGTAAAGAGAGAAAATGTGGCACATATACACCACGGAATGCTATGCAGCCATAAAAAACGATGAGTTCATGTCCTTTGTAGGGACATGGATGAACGTGGAAACTATCATTCTCAGCAAAGTGACACAGGAACAGAGAATCAAGCACCGCATGTTCTCACTCATAGGCAGGTGTCGAACAACGAGAACACATGGACACAAGGAGGGGAGCATCACACACTGAGGTCTGTTGGGGGGGACTAGGGGGAGGGACAGTGGGGGGTAGGGAGTTGGGGAGAGATAACATAGGGAGAAATGCCAGATATAGGTGATGGGGATGGAGGCAGCAAACCACATTGCCATGTATGTACCTATGCAACAGTCCTGCATGCTCTTTACATGTACCCCAGAACCTATATATATATATGACATTAAATCTTAAGTTGAGCATTTAAAAATATAAGAAAAGAGCTACCTGGTTCACATAAGTGGATCCTCTATCAATGTCCATATTTACAAATGTAAAAGGCCATTACTGGCATTTAGATAACCAATATTCACATTTGGAGCTCTTACTTTGATGACAGAGATTAGAAATAGAATGGAAAATATCACACCACTGGTTTCTTTTTGTGAGTACAAGAAGGTCTCTCTAATATCTTGTGTCTGTGTTAGCATGTATTCTTTAAGATGAAAAATGACAACTCAATGTAATTGTCTTCTTATCTAAGCTGAGAAGAAAGTCCACAGGCATGCATATTAATTTTTAAGTCAGTGATCATTTTTGTGTGTAAATAGTCCAAGTACCATGAGCCACTATTTTAGTTGTGGATAAAATATATTCAGAAATGAAATAACCATCTCCGCTAATGACAACTGCAGCCCACTCTCATCCTGGCATTCAGCGAAGGCTTGTCATGCTGTCTTCTCTTTTGAAGTTCCATGAAGAATCACATTAATGGGGTGAATGCTTCCATTTTAGGTTCCATTTAGGCTACCCTATTAACTTTCTGTTAAAAGCTTTTTCTATGTTTTTTTTTTTCACCCCCATTTGAACATTTTCTTGTAAAATCTCTGGCTAGAAGAAAATTTCCTTTAGGAAACTTTGACTGAAACATAGATACAGATTTTAAGTTATAACCTTTTGAAGAGAAATACAGGTTTTCTAACTCTGTAAAAAAAATTCAATTCTATCTTTTATTTCATATAGTCTTATTCAAATAGAGCTTGATATAAAACTCTAAATCTGCCTTTATTTTATTGATCCTACTTGAGAAGTAGTAGATAAAACTTTTGTTAAATTTAACACATTACTTTTAAAATCTCAAATTTCTGAACACTGCAACTATGGAATGATGCTATTCACTGCTTTATCCTATACTTTTTAGGAAAAAAAGTAGAAGAATTGTTATCCTGGATCAATTTTTTAGTTTCCTCTGGGAAACATTTGTAGAGAAATCTTTTGGCATCTTATCGAGTCCTAATAATGACTTAAATTATGATTAGCCAGAATAGATATTAAAAAGAAAGTTTGAGGGTACCCCATTACAATCTTCTGCTCCCAAATACCAAGTGTGCTATTTTATGTTGTTATAGCTTAAGTCCTTGAGGACTTGACAGGGAGTTTTGCAATGATTTGTGAATGGAAAGTCCACTCGAAAGTACTCAATATTAAGAACTAAGAGCACATTAAGAAGAATCTTGCAAGACTGATAAGTTAGTCCTTTTTTAAGATGGAGGAACATAACTGAGGTTATGTTCATTTATGTCTTGATGATAAAAGATCATCAGTCAAAAAAGGTAGCAAAGAATGTTCTTGAAGAGGGAGTAGATTATCGAAATGACCCCAAGAACTCTGCTTCTGGGAAAAGGGCAATATTTGGATAAGCTGAACTGGTTAGTTGGAGAGTTATAGGCATGAATTTGGAAGTGAGCTAAGAAACATGAATTTCATTAGTCATCCTTTAAGGAGTGATGGAAGTTTTTATGGAGGAAAATGATGACATGAATTTTGGAAAGTAAATTCCACCCAGGAATCATCAAGGAAAATAGATATTTAAAAAAGAAAGAAAGAAAGAAAAACAAATCCTGGGGGAACGAGAAATCCTTCAAAAACCTGTAATTGGGAGGAGAGACAATGGAGAAGTTAGAGTGGCATCTGTGAGGAAGGAACAAAGTGGATGTACTTTGGAAATGAGGAATATGCTATGAACAACAATTATTTGAAGATTATATTTACATAGAGAAATTGAAACATAATTTTCATTGTGTTTATTGAGAAGTATTAAAAATGTTCTAGAATATTGTACTTCTACATAAAATTGATTCATTCTTCAAGTTGTTACAAATAAATGCTTTATTTATTTTTTTTTACCATGGTTATCTGGAAACTTGTGAGACATGTTCCGTGAATTAAATCTTTGTACTAAACTAGACTTGTTGGAAGAGAGGACATACTTTGTACCTAACACATGTAAGATAAAGTATAGATTTTCAGAAATTGTAATTGAATTAATTGACCAGGAAATAATAATAATAATAACAATAATCACAGTAATACTTATAAAGACAATATCTTCATTACTCAAAACACAATTTACATGTATTATCTCCTATGATTCTCTGTGATCTAGATAACTTTATGATTAAGAAAACTTCAAAATAGTTAAATAGATTTCCCAAGATTGCAGTGTCTAAGTTTTAAAGATAAAATGAAAACCACATTTTTCTGGTTTTCAATATACCAATTGCCTCACCAAAAAATGTTGAACTAATATTGGGGCTTCAATGATCTTTCCAGGATATTCCCGCATCGGCTGGAAAGGGGCAGTCTAGCACTGTTTAGGGTAATTCTCATTTAATATCTTTATACAGCATTTCTTGTTAACGGCCTGTATTTTATTCTTCTTCTCCAGAAAACCCCTTTTCTGTCCTTTTGTAGTTATAACATCAACAGTCAATTTTCCTGTTTTTCTTTTTCGTTAATCTAACTTAGATGAACTTATTGTTAGTGAATTTTGCAAAGCTATTTCCACTCTCCCTCTGGATTCCCAGATAATATGGCCCTAAACCTACAGCCAAATACGGACAGTTCTTTATTATAACATCAATTAATATTGTGAAAATTATACTATTGTTAAAAACACTAACAAAAGCTGCACTGAGATGAGTAACAATGCTAAGTGATAGCATTTTCACCTAAAAGCATTTTAGAGGGTCTAATAACTTCTGATAGTAACTATATAAATGTTTTGGAATAAGCAGTTTTATACGCAAGCCACACTTCAGCTGACGTGATCACTAGATATCTGTTTCCAGAGCTTCAGCAATGTGTGTAGCAGAAGGACGATCTTTAGGGTCTTTTTTAGTGCATACAGAGAAAAGTTCAATTACTTTCTGGTATGATTCATCCAGTTCTTCCGTATTAATAGGTGGGTAGCCTAGTTCTGAAAGCTGCATGGTATGCTTCATCATCAAAATCACTTTCATCAAAAGTTTTGTCTTCATCATCATCATCATCATCATCATTTGAAAGATTAACATGTGGGTGGAATTGATAAAGTCATCATCTCCTATAGATCTATAGTCATTATCTATAGCAGCATAAATGCATTGGAGTTTTCCACTTTCACATAGATACAGATGTATTAGGTTGGTGTAAAATTAATTGTGTTTTTTGCAAAAGCTATAATTACTTTTGTGCCAACCTAATAGAATCATAGAAAACACACACACACACCCCATAGAGAACACATTTTTTTTTCCCCAAAACCCTTTATTATAAACCCAAAGGCACAAGTTTCTAGTGGTGCAAAATTAGTTAATATCACACAATTAGTAAGACATTGAAATTAAGCCCTTCTTTGTTTCTCACAATTAGGAACTTGTCTCACAAGACCATAAAATATCCTTGGATCTGGATTTTGAAATTTAAAAATGATAATAAATGTACTGAGAATTATTCTGTCCTTATTTTCAGGATATTGTGGGCTCTAAAAGTGGTAATGTAGTAGAACTTCAACATCTATTCACCTCAAATAATTAGACTGTGTGAATCCTAACAATTCTGGTGTTGGCTTCTGCCATGGGGATCATAAGGGAGAATTTTATTCACAGGCATCTATGGAGCTTTTGCTGTGAGCTCTGGGGAAGTTTTATTTCCTCTGCTATAAAAGAGGCACAAGAGGAACATGACGTATTTTCTTCTACGAGACATGCCCGAATGGACCTGGAAGTCATACACCCTGAGAATGCAGCCAGTGTGATAGCATGCAGAAGAGCAGACCTAGAGCCCTTCCTTCCATATCTGCAGCCACCTTCCTAATCATTTCTTATTTAGTTATAAGGATTATTTTTGTTGTTTATATACAAGAATTATAATTAATCCATTTTTACATAAATAAGGTAAGATGAAATATAGTAATTTTTTTGTTTTTATATATTTTTTGTTGTGACATACATTTTTAGTACACATAACAGATAACCCAAAGGAAAAGAAATATTCTTGTTTGAAAAATCAGTATCTGCAAAAGTATAAAGTCAGAGAACTTGATATTTTTAAAGAATAATTGAGGTTTACTAGTTTTCAGGAACGAATAAACATGAGAGCTTTAGTAGGTGGAGATAGGTAAATGTCTGATAAAAAACATATTATGAAATATTTTGCTTGGCATACCAAAATCATATAAATTTCATCCCAGAAGTAAAACCATGAACTGTATCAGAAGTCCCCAATGATGGTTATATGAATCCTCTTTGAAAAACACTCATGGATTTTTTTTTTTTTTTGCTAGAGTAAGTTTTAAGGAGAAATCCCTTATTCAATAATAAACTTTCAGTCACAATATGTTGTTTATATCTATGCATATTATTTTAACATTGATATGAGGATTTTTTACGACAATGTTAAGGAATAGTGGTGTTGTTTTGGAAGATGAATGTGAGTGGGCCTGTTAAACTTCAAGCAGCTTAGGCAAAGACCAGTTTGCCAAAAGTGTGTCTGTGCAATTCTCCAAAAGGTCAGACACTTGAAAACTGCTACAACTTCACAGATAATGGTAAGATAAATGTCTAAATGGACCCAATATTTTTGATAGAGAAGATACAACAATTAACTTATTAACTGAGTCCTCTAATTCACACCTTTCACATTTTGAGAGGACACCACCAAAATCATGGGCAAACATATCACTAAAATGTAGGTATTGAAACATGAGTATAAATAAATCTAATTATTTTTTTAAAATTATTACTGCATCCATGTGGATACAGTTCTAAATTTTAAACATGTTTTCACAGTATCTGAAAAACTTCTTATACTGTTGGCTGTTGGATTAGTACACAAAGAGATTTATGTTCAAGAAGGTTCATTATAGTATTGTTTATAATAGCATAAAAATAAAAATATTGAATCTCTAAATGTATAATAGAATATATGATGCAATATTATATAGATATCAAACATCTTATTTGAGAAGAATATTTAATAAAATAATAAAACGGGCACATACATAGAAGAAATATTGAACGAGGTCAGGTGAATATGCACTGAAGTAACATTTATTATCATTGAGTTAGTAGGATTATAGGTAATTTCTATTTTTCTTCTCTATTTTATCTCTATTCATCTGTATTTTTCAAACTTTCTATGATTAATTTATGCTATTTAGAGAAGGAAAAAGAAAAAAATTAAAGGAAAAGGAGAAAAAGAAAGAAAGAAAAAGTGTTTGTAAGCACTTTAAGCAGAAAATGCTCCTGGCTCTCTTATTCATGCTATTACTTAGTTGTTACTAAAAGCAGCTATGGCATGGATCTTGAAATATGCTTTCAGCCTTGCTGTGCTAATAGTTCATTCTTGTTTGTGTTGAATTAGGGTTGAATTTTTCAGACAATATATTTGAAGCTTAATAGTTGTAGTCGTCGGCTATGAAGTCAAGGATTGCTTAGGAAGGCTCTGGCTTATCAATGAAGTTCTACCTGTTTAACATCTGTGACATATTCAACATCGTGTTGTATGCTATCAGGGAAGACAAAAGCAGAAAGTGGGTTGGATAGTGCTTCCTTCACATCAAAGTCTTGTCCATTGGGACTCACGATGCAACTTTATTTGAAAATAAAATATTTGCAGATATAATTAGTTAAAGTAAAATGAGGTCACACTTGATTAAGGTAGGCCCTGAATTCAATGACAGGTATATTTATAAGAGAATTGGGAGCAAGATTTAGGCACCAAAGGTACACACAGTTACCCAAGGGAGAATGTCATGGGACACAGAGACAGAGATTGGAGTGAGTCATCTACAAACCAAAAAATTCCCAGGTTTGCTGGCAACTAGAAGCTAGGAGAGAGGCATGGAAAAAATTCCCCCTTAGAACTTCCAAACCTGCTGACACCTTGATTTCAGACTTGTAGCCACCCAAACTGTATCAGAATGAGATTTCTGTGGGTTAAAGCCCCCCGGTTTGTGGTAATTGGTCACAGGAGCTCTATGGAATGAATACACAAAGGAAACAAGGATTTGTGAAGTCCATTCTATGGTCCACTTCTGTGAGAGACTCAATTGTTCTTTGAATCCTTATAGGGATTTCTATCCCTGCCTCAAACCCAGAAACCAAGAGATAAACAAACTAAAGCTCAAATTGGTTAATAACTTCAGTCTGTTAGCAAATAATAATAAGGAGTTGGGTTCCTGTTTCTTCTGTTAAGTTCGTCACCCTAAACTCCCTGGGCATGGATTTATCCCTCTACAATGATGTGCTGCTGATTTTGGGGTGTTCAGAAAACGGGGGCTCAAGCAGTACTGGGGTATGAAAGGATATCTTCTGTGAGGGAGGGGAGCTGAGGCTGGCTTTTGAAATTCAATAGGATTTGTATATACACAGAGGTCCAAGCATGCTTTTCAAAGGGAGAGAGAGGTATCCTAACTCAGTTTTACAATTTAAGCAGTCAAATGCTGCGAAACATGCTGAATTGTACATTTTCTATGTAGGACTCCTGCATCTATTATATCTCAATAGCATATATTCTGCCAGAATTCATGCATATAACGCTTCCTACAATCCTTACAGACACCCTATAGTATAGGTATGCTCATCCTCATAGTATGAATAAGAAAATGAGTCTCCGAAAGGTTAAATGCTTTTTCTCAAAGTCACATGATTAGAAATTGATGACAGGGAATTCAATAAAAAATGTTTCTGACTCCAAGCTCTATATACTCCAACTATACATAATAGAATAATTCTCCCTCTTCCCTTGCACTTCTCTTTATTCATTTCTTTCTTTAAATTTATGTAGCACTTTTACAGAATAGAAACAGCACTTGGTGGGAAATAAGTTACACAAGACACAAATCTCAGTGAGAATGAAACATAGTCATATCTTTCTGAACATAATGCCTTTTAAAACCTAAGTATCTGTATGTATTTGGCAGGGGAAGAAGGCATATTAATTATGACTAGGCGAGCACTGTGATTTAGCAGGAAACTTGCTTATCACCCCTGGGCCATGCAAAGTCAATGATAATTGCTCATTTTTTTGTCCGTACTCCTAAGCTGGGGGAGGGTATCTGAAGGGATGGGCTATGTCATCACTGTCATTACACACCTGCCTTCTGCCTCTATGCCTGGCATAAAGCATGTGATCGGTAAATGTCTTCCTGAATGAGTAGATACATGAATGAATGATTATATGAGATGATGGCTAATCTATGTTTCTTTGGTCCTCATTGATGATTGTTACTCATGCAGTTTAAAACATATATAAGGTATCTGAGCTAAGACTCATATGTAAAGTTGAAGTGCTTATCACTAACTTTCACTAAAAATAATGCAATTATGTTGAATGTTTATGTGTTTTGTAAAAATATACTTTTCTTAAAAATAAATAACATACTCTACCTTTTTCTACCTTAAAGTAATTCTTCTAAATACCAATCCTCTTTTGCTATGCTCTCTTCTCTGACAGTGCATTAGTAGTCTAGACATAACACACAGTTAACAGAGCAAGATCTAAGATACATGTGTAAAAGGAAAAAAAGGAAACCCATTTAAGAAACCACACAATCTTTCTGATAAATTCTTAATTCTTGATTTAATGATTAATTTAAAAAAAACAGAATATAAACACATTTACAAAGTTTTCTGATAATTTAAACAAGACCTCATCAGGGTAATTGTATTTGCATCATCTATTTAGCAATCAGTCTTTCCAAACAGTATTATATTAAGATAATGAGAAAATATGCATATGCAAATTGCTGAAATCAAAAATCATGTTAATGGACACATTAAACAGGAAATAATAGATAGAATGACAATTTGACATATGAAGTACCTTCAAGTAATATATAAAAATCATGCAAAAAGCTTAACCATCACAACCTGATGTGCTTTTTATCTACTAGAAAATTGCAAGGGGAGATGGAGCACAGTGGCAGTGGCTTTATTTTACATTAAGAGAAATGTAAAAGAGTATTCTCTTCGTAATTTCAATATGATAAGTCCCAAACTTTTTCTTCTGCCAATTTATACTTTGATGAAAGTCACTTGTACCCTGATCCCACATGAAAAACTGCCAAGATTCCCCTGGTAGAGTCAGACAGATCCATAAATCAGTTTTCCTTTCTGTCTCCTGCCCCTCCCATGCAATGTTCTGCATTATTTCTCTGGGTCTTTTTTGTTATATGTTGATTCTCAGGAAGCATTTATTTGTATGTCTCTGCTATTTACTTGAACAGTGATATGGTTCCCTTGGCTTCCTTTGGCTTTGTAGGATGACCTTTAATAAGGTGTGAGTTCCCTCTGGAGCATTAGAAGTTGTTTCCTGGGAGCATAACAATATCCAGTCTCCCCTCTTCTACCCAGATGCATTGCGTATGCCTAGGGAAAAGTCAGTTTCCAGTTAAGGACTACTTTTCTAGCATACAGGGAAGATGTGTCAGAAAGATGTCCTCCCAATAGCTGAAAAGAAAGGAAATTATTGTCAAAGCTATTTTGTTCCAGACATTGTTCAAGGACATTGACAAATCTTGGAGAAGTAGGTATTATTATCTGTTTCTCAGATGAGCTAGTAGTCGTAAAGTGGTAGGTGTAGAATTTAATCTTAAATTTATCTGTTCCCAAAAGTCTTTCCACCGTACCCATTGACTCAGAAATATACTTCCAATTAGCACAGTATAAAGTATCTTTATATAAGCTGCTTGGAACCATAGAACCTTAGTACAGTACTGACGGGAAGCTGAACAACCATGTAATCCAATCACCCCACTTAAAAGCTATGGCTTTAAGAGATGCAGTGTTTTACCCAAGGTCACATGTCATAACAATAACCCAACTCTCCTAACTCCAGCACTCGTTCATAACAATATTCTACCTCTTACTTAACAATCTGGCTTGCTTTAATATAGTTTCCTTTTTTTTTCTTTTTATATTTTCACCTTTATCCTCGATTAATTGATTGTCCTAACTGATGAAACAGAAGAATTAACATTGACCAACTTTCCTCTATCTCATTGTGAACAAGCTTAAAGAATTCCTTAGAAAAACGTCACTTGAGATCCACCACAAATGAGAATGGATTGAAACAAATTGCAAAACTATTTGGAGATTAATTCACAGATTGTTGAAAGATTTTCTTTTCTCTCTACTTTCAACCTTTTTTGAACTGAACTGATGTTAAAATGCAATTAACGTCCTTACCAGCTTGCCAGTTAGCAGAATTCTTTGCTTCTGCTCAAACTGAAAAAATAAACAGACAAAACAAAGTACAATAAAACAAAAATGCATAGCTACTTCACACAGAGATAACTTCAATGTTTTCCCAGAGTCAGTGCTGCCTGAGGATGCATCACATTTGTCCTTGATAGCCAATTTTCTGCCATCTTGAGAACAGTTAGCAATCCATCCATCACTATGCTTGAGGCACAGAAAAAGAAGAGCACCTTGTAAAGGGTTTTTTTTTTTTTTAAACTTACTCCCAAAAGATAAGAGAGACCAAATATTTGTTTTTTAATAGAATTTGAATGAGAGATATTAAAAAGAAATAAACTATATATTCAATGCATCTTATAGGCAATTGTCAAAAATCTCTCTCTCTCTCTCTGACACATCTTTTAAAAGGGCTTTTGTTTTGACATTTTACCTGAATGCATTTATCCCTCATGCTGGGGTCCCATTTTGGGAAACTAAGAACAGGGAAGTCCACTCCATAGACAGAAGTGCTGTAAACACTTTGCACACATATTAGTCCCCAGATTGAAAAACAAATCCCAGATCAGGAATTTTTGTAGCTTGTTACTACACCACATGGTTAAAATTTCAGTAGATACTAAGAAGTTACTGCTCCTGACTTTGCAAGTTTCTATAAAATATTCATTTTTTAAAATCAGTTGGAAAATGGAGAGACGTAGACAGGGTAAAAGACAAAGGAGGCATGGTAAGGAGGAGGTAATCTCAAGACAAAGCCTGTCTGATTCATTATTAAATGAGAAATGCTAAATTTTAGTAAGCATTTACTTAGGTCAATTTTCTTAGAAGCAAAGTCTGAAATAAGGATTCCTGTATGAGTGATAAATTTGGGGAGAAATGGGTGAGAAGAGAAAGATAAGACAGGGATAGGAGACAAGCAGTGATGTGGTCTCCACTGGAAATCAGCTTCAGCCTGATCTTACAAGATGTTCTAGAGCTGCACTGTATAATATATTAAGTCGTCGTTGGCCACATGTGGCAATTAAGCACTTGAAATGTGATTAGTCTGAATTGAAATATGCCCCAACTGTAAAATACATATCAAATCAAAGATGCAGCACAGAAACCTAAAATATCTCATGAATAGTTTTCTTTACTGATTACATTTTGAAATTATATATTGGGTTAACTAAAATATATTATTAAAATATTTGACCCACTTCTTTTTACTTTTTAAATGTGACTACTAGAAAAATTTCAATTACAGGTCTGGGCGTGGTGGCTCATGCCTGTAATGCCAGCACTTTGGGAGGCTGAGGTGTGTAGATCACCTGAAGTCCAGAGTTTGAGACCATTCTGACCAACATAGTAAAATCACATCTCTACTAAAAATACAAAAAAAATAGCTGGGCGTGGCGGCAGGTGCCTGTAATTCCAGCTACTCGGGAGGCTGAGGCAGGAGAATCACTTGAACCCGGGAGGCAGAGGTTGTGGTGAACCAAGATTGCGCCATTGTATTCCAGCCTGGGCAACAAGAGTGAGACTGTCTCAAAAAAAAAAAGAAAAAAAAAATTCAATTACATATGTGGTTTGCATTGTATTCCTAACAAGCTACATTGCTTTGGAATGATCATCTGAATTTAATCAGGAAAATCTGATACATAGTCATGTAACCTACCTACCTACCTTCCTTCCTTCCTTCCTTCCTTCTTCTTTCCTTCCTTCCCTCCTTTCCTCCTTCCTTCTGTCCTTCCTTCTTTCTTTTGTTCCATCCTTCCTTTCCTCCATCCTTCCTTCTTTCCTTTCTTCCTTTTTCTTTACTTCTTTCTCCTAAAAAAAAAAAAATTCTAACCATTAATGTGTATTTACCACTGAGCAAGTCAGGACTGTCTTCTAGATCTCCTGCTCAAGTTACACAGAGGCCTGTAATCTCATCATCCAAACACCCAGGCAAACATGTCCACAAATGTACTATCCTAAGCACACCTACAGAGTGTTCCTGACAGCTTGGTGGTGGGAAGAGATATTGGCAGCAGGTCTTCCAAATAAGCAGCTTATTCAAGGTTCAAAAACACATCAGCAACTGGCTTCCAGGTACTGCCATCTTTTTATCTGTAGGCCCATGCTGTTGATGGCAGGTGAAAGCTATTGTGACAGGGTACCAAAACAAAGAACCCTACTGCCATTTCTGAAGTGGTGCTACTTGCAGTCACCTGGAGGACATTTAAAAATTTAGGAGCAGCTGCAAAGAGTTAAATTATGTACCATAAAATGAATATTTAAGTTATAATTCATTACATAAATTGTGCTGCAATTTATACAATTTCTACCCCAGATTTGTTCTTTGGTAACTTGCTACATCCTTTGGTGCAAGCACTTGGTAACTATACTGATTTGTTGCAGACAGCCTTTTTTGTAAAATAAGCTGACCTTCATCGTCGTCATCACCATCACCATCATCACAGAGTCACCATTGATAATGGATGTGAACTTTTGCCCATGGTGTATGGATCAGTATTAAGCACAATAAGTGATTTGCAATGGGTTGGGCATTTGGGATGCTAAGGCAAAAATCATGGTGTTAAAAATCAATAGTGTAGGCAGTGTGTTATCTCTTCTTTGGCAATTTGTAGGTCAAAAGAAGCTGAGTACAGGCAGCAATTCTAGAATACAACTCAACTGCATAGCATGATACTAGGCAGGGGTCAATTTAATGTTATCTTTTTCCATGCTTTCAATTTTCTTCCATTTTAAAAAAGAAACTAAAACTAAATTGTTTAGTTTCTTTTTAATAATCACTTATTTTAGTTTATTTTTAAAAATCACATTATAAATCACTTATTGTGCTTAATACTGATCCATATACCATGGGCAAAAGTTCAAATCCAGCAGAGTGGCATAAGGAATGGACAGCTTACCAGACTCCACTGTCAGTGATAGTAAATATGACAGTGGATAAAGTGGCAGAACAGAGAGAAAAGGGAAACAGTACCATGAATTTCTAGACATATTAAGCATCTGAAAAGTAATTAATATCTTGTAGGCTGACTAATATTTGATCTAGAAAATATTAATACGGCCTTGATTTTAAACATTTGAATCTAGCACTAATTAATCTTTACAGTTAGATTATAATAACTTTTTTTCAGCAAAGGATGGAAGCTACATCATAGCCAAATAATAATATGCTATCTGTATACGCAAAACAGCTCAATTATTTGAGGCAATTAAACTAATATCTCAAGAGTGACTTGAAAGGAGGTTATGTTTTTAGAAAAGACTTCAATGAGAATTAGAAAAATAAAGCATTTTTTGGCTGTAATTCTGTGAAAAAAGTATAAAACGGACCAAATAAATTAGTCTTCAATGTTTAATGTTTATCATTATGAAAACCCAACTCTCTGATGACTTTCTTAATTATCTAGATGAAACTTTCTTGTTTTGCAAAAGTGATAATTTCGAAGAGGGTGCTCTTGCTAGAGCTAGGTTTTTACTGTTGGCTTTACAAAAGCAAGAATAAAAATGGGAATAAAAATATGCTGCACTAATATTGTTTTCTAGATGTTTGTTCTTTGAAGATTTCTTGGTATTATTTGCTGGTAATTTCTTAAATTAGAACCTTTCCCTTGTCTCTGTGATTTAAGTAAACAACAGGGTTTCACATACCAAAGCTTTTATTTTTAAAAAAATATCTGAAAAGATCTTACTAATAATCACACTACCCTTCACAGAAATTCCTGGCTGAAAAATAGTTCAGAAGTAGGAAAGGCATATCTACATGCCAAGCCTCAGGATCAGAAAAGCCAGCGACTTCACCAAAGTCCTGGATAGACTTAGGAAATTCTGATTTTCATACCGGAGCACAGGTATTCTGCTTCACTGTGACAAAACTGCTCCCATGAAGTTTAGTAAATTGATTACCAGACCTTAATAACCTAAGCTCAAGGAGAGAATATAAACATTACAGTAGGCCTAACTTGGCCAATTTGTGGAAGAAGTCAAAGCTACTTCTAATTAGTAAGACAAAAATGTCTTCTGATATGTTAAAAGATATAGCTCCTATTAGTTGGTTCCATCCTGCAAGTTATGTACTGACTCTCAAACATGTCACCATTTTCTGTGCTAGTTTCTTGGGTACTGACTACATGGTCTAAGACAGAAACACAACTAATAAACTCTTATTTTAAGTTATATTTGTTTCAGCTGCTCTATCTTAGAATGCAGTGAGTTCTATTATTTCCAGTTAAATGATGTTTTTTAAGCACATTAAAATGTCTAGAGTGATTTTACATATTATTTTGAAAGATTACTTTTGCTGTCCAGTGGATAAGAGTAATGAGCCGAGAGAATAATGGTTAATGCTTTTCAAGGCATATGTATGTCTTCCATTATTGTGCGATGCAAGGTGAGCCATTATTTTGAGATGTAAAGTGAAGAATCAATCCTTTGGGAAGCTTAGGGATGTACACGCATCATGATCTACAGGTGTGGACAGAGTTCTCGTGTGAATGGTTATAAAGCACATCAAATACAAAAGTGATTGACATGTGTTATTTATAGAGAATATCACAGGTATACTGAAGGGATCTCCAGATATTTTTACTCATGTATCTAAAATTAGGATTCCGTAATTTGTATGCTGTCAAAGCAAATTAAAACAACAAACACACAAAAATCAGAATACAGTGGAGAACGTGACATCCAAATTTCACTTGATGTTTAACCTTAGTGTCAATTTTGAGTGCTCTCTATAAACCCACTGCCATTCTTCTTGATCAGCTCCTTAGCACCTCAAACCTGTTTTTAAATTTATTGCCATACTTATCTTACTAAAGGAGAAATCTAATTATAGCTCTGCCCTTGAAACTCTTGCTTAGGTACCTGTTGCCTAAAGATGACACTTAAAAGCCAAATTGTTCTGACAATTTATTCCTGACTACCATTTTCATTGGTTAATACTAACCTTTTACATTTCCATAAAATCATAATACTTTTCAAAACGCTGTTTGTTTTAGAAGGGCTATTCTTATTTTTATCTGCCAGAGAAATGTATATTAATACATTTCCTGGTTGGTCTCATGCTTTCTACTTTATGAACATAAATCCTTGCTGCTTCTCTACCTGTACATTCTGTACTTAAATTATTATTTCAATTATTATTTTTTGCTTTAATTGATTTATTTAGAAGTTGGTAGCCACTATTAGCATTACTGCATCTCCAGCGCTTGGACTCAGTGTACTTTAGATGCTTTTAAATTGTGTCCATTTGAATTGACTATATTTAACTTTATTATCTTTCCCCTCATAAGTCGTAGATCAAAGAATACTCCCTTTTAAGCAGTTATTAACAGGAGAAATACATACCATTGTTTCAGAAAGTGATTATGCAGATTGACTCTCCTAGCAGGAAATTAGAAAATTCACTCAGCACCACAGCTGTGGGACTTAATTTATAGAATCAGCTATATTTTGAAAACTTTGAAAATCTGCCAAAAGAGAAAATTATAAGATTGATTCTGTAAATGATGGTGTTCAAAGTTAAACTACTTCTCTGATGGATTTGTTGGGGAGGATTTTTCCCCAGCCATATTTTCTATTTTCTTACTTTTGATCAATGGATAACTTCTGTTTCATCCTATGGAAAATAATTCTACCTGCATAAAATGTAAGCCTATAATCATTTGTGAAAAATAAAGGCAGTCCTTCGTCTATTTAGATTAGGTAAATGAATTGTGAACAGAGTGTCCTTTACTTCAAATAGTACACTCTCATCCCACACCCCCTGTTCTGTTGAGTATTGTCACTAAAATAACAAATACCACGGGTGGCAGGGACAGTGGGGGAAACTAAATTTTTTTTTAAACATACACTGCTGAAGTGAGGCATTATCACATGAGCCTGCTTTCCAATTTAGAACACACTCATCCCTTAATTTGGTTTGATGTGAGACTGCACATACAGAAAAATTCATATAGACTCAGTGTACAACTTGATTCATTTTACAAATGGAACACACCCATACACCAACATATAAAAGCACTTCATACCCTCATCTAATCATGATCTTACTTCCACCCCAGGGGAGCCATAACCCAAACTTTCAACAACATGGATGCTTATTTTTGTACTCCATGCAAATTGCATATTAAATAGTTACTTTTTTCATTCTGGCTTGTTTCCCTCGATACTATGTTTGTGAGTAGCTATATTTTGTTCCTTCTCATTGCTATATAGTATTGCATTGTATGAATATACCACAATTTATTTATCCATTCAACTGTTAATAGGCCCTTGAGTAGTTTTGAGGTTGGCTTTATGAATACTGCTGCTATGAATATTCATGTGCACGTCTTTTGGTGAACATATGTATGCATTTTTCCAAACGTTAAACCCATCTTATATTCCTGGAATAAACCACACTTTTCGTGATATATTATCCTATTTATATGTTGCTGGATTTGATTTTCTAGGATTAGATTTAGGATTATTGCATTTATGTGACTAAAAGAAATTAGTCTGTAACTTTCCTTTCCTTTAATGTTTTGTGAAGTGTTCATGTTAGGTTTGCCTGGGTCTTATAAAATATGAGTTGGAAAGTGTTATCTCTTTTTTTTTTTTCTACTTTGAATGAGTTTGTTTAATAGTGGTATTATTCCCTTGAATATTTGGGAGAACTCACTGTTAAAGTCTATGGGTCTGGAATTTTCTTTCTGGAAATGTTTCTAATGATAGATTAAGTTTTTTCATAGATATGAGATTATTAATATTTTCAATTTCTTCTGTCAATTTAGGCTATGGATTTTTCCCCAAACATAACCATTTCATACAATTTTCTAAATTAGTTGGCATTAACTTGTTAATAACATCAATTTCTTTGATGCTTGAATGATATTAGTGATGACTTATTTTGTGTTCCTAATACTGACAACTGTTTTTTCTTCTTTTCTTATTGATTAGTTTGTAGGTACTTATGAGTTAAATTAATATTTTTATAGATTGTATATGTTTGATATTTGAATTGGTTTTTCTCTAATTTCTTGAGATGGATGTGTAAATATTGATTTTCAGCCCTCTTTCTAATAGATTTTTTAAAAACATATTTAATGGATTTTTTCTCTAAAACCATTTTTCTTTTGGCATTTTATATATAAAATATTTTCCACTAGAAATAGAATTCTAGGTTACATTGTTTTAATATTTTTCAAAAGTCCATGTCATCATTTTCTAGCTTTTATTATTTTTAAGTTTAGTTTCAGTCTTGCTGTTTCTTTGAAAGTAATTTGTCTTTTTTTACTTGGCTTGATTTTCTCTTTGGATTCCTACACTGTGACTTAGATATACATTGCCTGAAGTTTGTTGAACTTCTTGAGTCTGGATTAATGTCTTCCATCAATTTTGGAAAATTTTCAGCCATTAGCTCTTCACTATTTCCATTGCCAAATTATCTGTCTTTTCTCTGAGAATAGATTTATACAACTACGAGACTTGTTGAATATGTTCCACATGTCTCTCACCATTTTTCCCTGAATTGTTCTCTTTGAACATCAATTTTGCATTTTTCATTTATCTGTTTTTTAATTCACTAAATTTTCTCTAGCGAACATGCTATTGGATTCATCCATTGAAGTTCTTAATTTCAGATATTATTTAGTTTAAAATGTCCACTTAATTTGTTTTTATAGGTCCCAATGTTTAATTGAAAATTTTCATTATTTTATGTCTTTATTCCTTATTTTAATCTATTTCATTAATATAGTTATCATAATTATCTTAAAGTTCAGTTCTGTTCATACCAACATCTGTGTTCTTGTTATAATATCAATTTCTTAAAAATTATTACTGGTCATATAGTCTTGATATTTTGTAAGTTTTTTGTTTGGATTGTGTAAAAATAACCATAGAGACTACAGATTGTGTAATTTTCAACCAGACAGAGTTAATTCTTATCTTTGTTAGAGAAAGAAAATATGAGGGTGTTGGCCTCAATCCAAATTAGATTATGATTTCAGTAAAGGCCATTTTAACTCTGGTTTGTTCTGCTTTCTAGAGCATGAGGCTTTCTGCCAGAACCAAATCTGAGTTTCACCTGATAGCTAACCTCCTCGCCATGAAAAAAACTTTATTTTTTAATAACCACCAGTGCACTCCTACAAAATTTACTCTGATATTCCAAATTTGCAGGCTTACAACACAGTAATTTTTAAGGGGGTACACAAAAGCATAGGGGATCTCCCCATTCTTGCTGTTTCTCATTTTAGCTCTTCATAACTTGTGAAAGATCTGCTGTTTACTCTTTCTCTAGGAAGATTCCTCTGCCTGGAATGAATCACAGTTCTTAGGCTTTAACCTACACTCAAAGTTACTACATTCTACCAGAATAAAAACTGCCGAGATCCTCAGTTCACCCCTGAATTATTTTCTCCTTTCTGGAATTTTATTCCATTAGTCCTTATTTTGATAGCTTTCTTATGCTTTCAGTATACGAGTATTGTAATGAATTCATATATTATAGTTTCTTTCAGTAGCTGAGTGAACATTCAACAATCTATTATAACTCACTGGAAAGTAAAGTGTCCCAAAATGCAATTTATTTTTTTACTCTAACAACATGATTTGAACACTTAAGTCTAATATAGAATATATTTCTACTTCCTCTCAATAAATGAATAAGAAAAATTTAAAACAAAAATTAATTAAACTGCATTGAAAATTATAATTAAACTTTACTGATTCATTACGAGATAATCGCTTCATAATTATTTCTCAATAATTACAGGTATACCTCATATTACTGCACTTTTCAATTTCAGATTGAAGGTTTGTGGCAATCCTGCATTGAGCAAGTCTATCAGTACAATTCTTCCAAAAACATGTGTTCACTTTTTGCCTCTGTGTTGCATGATGACAATTCTCACAATATTTCAAAACTCTTCTTCATTATTATATCTTTTATGGTGCTCTGTGATCAGTGATCTTTGACATTATTATTGTAATTGTTTTGGGACCTCATGAACAAATATAAGATGACAAACTGAATTGATAAATGTTGTTTGTATTCTAGCCAATCCCCATGTCTCTTTCTCTTTTCAGGCATCCTTATTCCTTAAGACAAAACAATATTGAAATTAGGTCAATTAGTAACCCTACTAATTTCAGCTTCAAAGACATGTATAGACTGAAAGTGAAGTGATATAAGCAGATAATCCATGTAAGTGAAAATGAGAAGGGAGCAGGGGTACCTGTACTTATATCAGACAAAATTATTTATATCAAAAACTGTGACAAGAGACAAAAAATAAGGCCACTATATAATGATAAGAGTCAATTCTTTGAGATGATATAAAAATTTAAATATAAATGCATCCA
The DNA here is from genome assembly GCF_009761245.1 of Sapajus apella. Lineage (NCBI taxonomy): Eukaryota > Metazoa > Chordata > Mammalia > Primates > Cebidae > Sapajus > Sapajus apella. Next base: position 54,785,991 of record NW_022436944.1, on the reverse strand, counting down.
CCATCAGATCACCTATATATGTAAACCAGATATTATCTAATCTGAAAGAAGAAATAGAAAACAATATACTATTGGTAGGAAACTGGAATACCCTGCTTTCAACAATTAATAGATCAGACAGAAATCAATAAGAAAACATTGGAAAGGAGCTACATGTTAGACCAAATGGACCTAACAGACATGTATAGAACATTTTATCCAATAGTAGCAAAACATACATTCTTCTCTAGTATATGTGGAACATTATGCAGGAGCAATCATACATTAGGACACAAAACAAGTCTTGACAAATTTAGGAAGATTGAAATCATTTTCAAGCACATAATTGTATGACTCTGGAAACCTATTATTGAAAAATAATATAAATATTAGAAAATTCACATATGAACAGAAACTGAATAACATGCCCCTGAACAACCAATGGATCAAAATAAAATCAAAGAAAAATTTTAAATGAAATTCTTTCACAAATGAAAATGGAAACACAATATACTGAAACTTATGAGAGGCTAGAAAAGCAGTTCTAAGTGGAAAGTAGAAAGTGATAAATGCCTAGAAAAGGAAAAACTAATCTAAAATATGCAACCTAACTTTATACTTCAAGCAACTTGAAAAAGAACAAAAAAAAAATAGAAAGTTAGTACAAGAAAGAAAATGAAAAACTCAGAGGAGAAATAAAGAAATGAAAAGTAGAAAATCAATTGAAAAGATCAACAAATGAACTGGTTTTTTTTTTAAATAAAACTGACAAACCTTTAATTAGAATGACAAAGAAAAAATGAGAGAAGACTGAATAGACAAAATCAGAAATGGAGGAGACATTACAACTGATTCTATAGAAATACAAGGGATCATAAGTGACCACTGTGAAGGATAATACACCAACAAATTGGATAACCTAGAATAAATGGATAAATGTCTGGCTATATACAACCTACCAAGACTAAATTGTAAAGAAAAATTAATCCTTAGTTGATGCATAATTTTAAAAAATGTATATGTAATAACAATATAAAAACCTCCCAACATAGAAAATCACAGGACCTGATGGCTTTACTGGTGAATACAACTGAACATTAAAGAAAAGTTAATACACATCTTTCTCAAATGCTTCCAAAAAAATTGAAGAGGAAAGAACGCATTCAAAATTATTTTATAAGGCCAGAATCACCCTAATACCAAAGTCATACAAGGATCCTATGAGAAAATATATGCGAAACTTTTCAACAAAATACAGCCGGCCCTTAAGCAATGAAAGAGTTAGGAGCAGTGTTATCCTGCACAGTAGAAAATTTATGTATAACTTTTGAGTCTGCCAAAAGCTAACTATTAATTGCCAACTCTTGATCAGAAGTCTTACCAATAACATAGGTCAATTAACACATATTTTGTATATTATATTCCTATTGTATATTCTTATAATAAAGTAAGGTAGAAAAAAACATTAAGAAAATCATAAGAGAAAATACTACTATTAAGTGAAAGTAAATCATCACAAAAATGTTTATCCTCATTGTCTTAACATTGAGCAAACAAAGGAAGAAGAGAAAGAGGCAGAGCTGGTGGTATACATTTACACAATGGAATGTGCGGTGTGTGTATATATATATATTTTCTAGCTTTTATTATTTTTAAGTTTAGTTTCAGTCTTGCTGTTTCTTTGAAAGTAATTTGTCTTTTTTACATGGCTTGATTTTCTCTTTGGATTCCTACACTGTGACTTAGATATACATTGCCTGAAGTTTGTTGAACTTCTTGAGTCTGGATTAATGTCTTCCATCAATTTTGGAAATTTTTCAGCCATTACCTCTTCATTATTTCCATTGCCAAATTATCTGTCTTTTCTCTTTCTGAGAATAGATTTATACAACTACAAGACTTGTTGAATATGTTCCACCTGTCTCTTACCAATTTTCCATTTTGTGTGTGTGTGTGTGTGTGTGTGTGTGTGTGTGTGTGTATGTATACACACACACACACACACAAAATGGAATATTATACAGCTTTTAAAAGTAGGTGTCTTGCTGTCTCAGTGAGGGCAGAGGCAGAAGAAAATCTGTGTATAAGTAGATCTGCACAGTTCAAACTCAGGTTGTTCGAGGGTCAACCAGACAAGCAAATAAAATTCAACAGTACATTAAAAGGATCACTCACCATGAGCAGGTAGAATTTGTTCCTGGAATAATATGGTTCAAAATATGTAGATTAATAAGTATGATACATTACCTAGAATTAAGGATGAAAATCATATGATCATCTCAATAGATGCAGAAAAAGCATTTGACAAAATTCAACATCTTTCACAATAATATCTCTCAACAAATTAGCAATAAGAAAAAATAAACTTCAACACAATAAAGGTAATATATGACAATATCACAGGAAGCATTATATTCAATAGTGAACATCTGAAAGCTTTTTCTCTAAGATGAGGAACAAGACAAGGATGTCCACTCTTAACATTTCTATTCAACACAGCACTGGAAGTTCTAGACAGAGCAATTAAGACAGAAACATAAATAAACATATCCAAATTGGAAAGGAAGAGGTACAATTATCTCTGTTTGCAGATTACATGATTTTATAGGTACAGAACCTAAAAGACTTCACAAAAAAATTGTTGCAGTCAATAAACACATTCACTAACATTGTAGGACACAATATTAACATACAAAAATTAGCAGTGTTTCTATACATTAATAACAAACTATCTGAAAAATAATTAGAAAAACAATTAGATTGGGATCAAACAGATAAAATAGTGTAAATTTAACCAAAGAGATTAAACTCTTTAAAGAGAACCTGAAGCCATAAAACTCCTAAAAGAAAACACAGGGGAAAATCTCCTTGACATTAGTCTTGGCAATGACTTTTTTTATATGACCCAGAAAGCACAGACAACAAAAGCAAAAGTAAACAAGCTGGATACTACATTAAGCTAAAATCTTTCTCTGTATCGGTAAACAATCAATGAAATAAAAAGGAAACCTACAGAATGAAATAAAATATTTAAAAACTATATGTCTGATAGAAGGTTTCAATCTAAGATATCTTAGGAACTTGTGTAATTCAATAGCATAAAAAACATGTAATCATTCAAATATAATAAAAATCCTGAATAGACATTTTTCCATAAAAGACATATACAAAGCCAACTGATATACGTGAAGGTGTTTAACATCACTAATTATCAGGAAAATGCAAATTATAACCACAATACCACAATTAGGTTATCTCCTCACACCTGTGGGAATGACTTTCATCAAAAAGCCCAAAGATGACAAGTTTTGACCAGGAGAAAAGGTAACCCTTAAACCTTTATGGTGGGAATGTAAACTTGTACAGTCATTGTGGAAAATGGTATGAATGTTCCTCTAAAACTTAAAAAGAACTATTGACCAGGCATAGTGGCCAACACCACTCTAGTGTTCATTTCAGCAAAATTCACACCCCTATGGTATGGAAATAACCTAAGTGTCTGTTGACAGACAAATGGCTAAAGAAACGTTGTCAATATATACACAATGGAATATTATACAGCCATTAAAAGTAGGGAATCCTCTCATTTATGACAACATGAATAAACGTGGAGGGCATTATTCTAACTGAAGTAAACCAGACACAGAGAGACATATATCACATTATCTCACTTATATATAGAAACTAAAAACATGGACTTTATAGAAATAGAGTGGTAATTACTGTGTGTCAGAGACTGGGGCAAAGGAAGACATGGACAAAGCCTGTAGACTTTCAGTTATAAGTTGAGTAAGTTCTAGAAGCCTGATGTACAGCATAGTGACTATAGTTAATAAAATAGTGTATATTTGAAATTTATTAAGAGAGAGATCTTAAGTATCACTTAAGGTAAGATATTAAGTATTCTCATCACACACACATAAAAGGTAACTGTGTGGTGAAGGGAATGTTAATTTGCTTTATTGTTACAATTATCTCACAATGTATATGTATATTAAAACATATTGTGTACTTTAATATATAAAATTTTAATTTGTCATTTATACTTCAATAAAGCTTGAAAAATGCCAATAAAAATGAAATTATGAATTAACATATATAATTTATTAAAAGCTCATAAAAATCAACAAGAGAGCCCACAAATAATTAGACAAGTATCAACAGGCAATTGATAAAAAGAAAAAAAAACCAGATACTTCAAATAAAAATATGAAATAATGCCTAGAATAACATCCAGAGAAACATAAATCAATAATTGTCAGTTCTCATTCATTAAGCTGGAAAAAATGGTAAGCACTGAAAATGTCTGTGTTGATAAGAATGCAAGAAAACATATTCTCATTTACTTATAATAAATATTAACATTTTAAAACATTTAAAAGTGATACTAATTGGTACTAGTAAAAAAATTTAATATTTAATAAATTAACATTTTTAAGGATTCACTTTTTTTAACCAATAGCATGTAGCTAGAAATGTACCACATACATATGTTCATATGTGCATAAATAGCATGTGTAAGGTTTGTTATTGCAAGTTTATTTGTAAGAGAAATACTCAGGACATCTTAAATACTTATCAATATGCAATTATTTTCTAAATATATGACATATTAGATACTATGCAATCTCAAAGAAAGAATGCATACTGTAAAAGAAAGCAGTCCAACACCCAACGCTTCAAGTGACATAAAAAACTAATTTCAGAACAATATATAGAAAGATTCATTTGGGTATTGTATAAATGTGAAGCATACATACATGCTCATGAATGTGTAGAAAAAGAAGTTGAGTTGTACATGTCTAAATATGAAGCACGGTTGTCCTTGAAAGAGGTTGGAGTAAGGAAGCAAAAGGGAGACTTTGACATATCAGCATTTGTAAATCTTTTTGTTTGAATCTTTTTGATATAAAAATGTGTACACATTTTTCCAAAATTATTTCTTTTAACAAAGTTTGACCAGTTGACCACGTGTTATGTTGCCAGCAAGGGCTATGAAGAAATGAAAGTTTACCTCATATGATTTGTTATCCCTGGACACTTTTGATTAAAGGCCATTTCTTGGTCTTTCAGGATTAAATTAAGCTCTACAAGTCATCTAACTTTGAAACAGTCTTCAAGTATCATTTTTAATGCTTTCACTAGAAACATTTTTTGCTATGTTTTATGTTGGTTTTCAATGATGCAGGATTAAATCATGTACAGGGCTACCCTTAAGATATTTAATAATCAAGATATTGATTCATACATAAAAGCTTCCAATGCAATGTGGTAATTACTTCCAAAAGAGGGCAAAGCAGGGGAAATAGAGCTTTGTTCAAAGTATTATACTGTGGAACAACAGAATATGAAAGAACCCCATTCTCTGTCAGAATATTTTAAAGAAAGTGAATCTGTATTCAATATTCAAAAATTAGTATGAGTTTTAAGTTAAAAATCTGTATTTCTAGCTTCTTTAAAATTTTCGCTAGATCAGGGAACATCATTTTCACACAAGGCAGAAAATATCTGAAGTTCAATGATTAATACACTCTTTTAGCAGAATATTTTCCACTTCTAGGTAATTTCCCTCTCTCTTACACATACACACACACCCTGTTAACATTTATCCCTTCTTAGCACACTCCTTATATAAAGAAAGCTCTTGCCTCTCCACCTGCCACTTTCCTTACTAACATGCCCTTTTTGACTCCTATAGATATTTTGTTTTTTGCCGCTCATTCCAGAAGACAGAGTGGAAAAAAAAATGGCCTACAGAATTTTGGAGTGGTGGCAGGTTGAAAAGCAATTTCTCCATTCTAATCACTCCTAAAAAGGGGGAAAAAACATGCATCAGCTGCAGTTAACAGTCACATTACAGAAATATCCCTGTGTTTTCCATATTAATTGTAACCCTTGTTTAAAAAAAACCGTAAAAAGTTATCATGAAATAAGTTCATAGCAGAGTTCATTTCTTCAAGGTACCAGTGTATGTTTTCTACAGTTGAACTTGCATTTCAGATGTTCGCATGGTGATATGGTCTGTCTGTGTCCCCACCCAAATTGTATGTCCCATAATTCCTACGTGGCATGGGAGGGAGCCAGTAAGAGATAATTGAATCATGGGGTGGGTCTTTCCCAGGCTGTTCTCGTGATAGTAAGACTCACAAGATCTGATGGTTTCATAAAGAGGAGTTCCCCTGCACATACTGCCTTGCCTGCCACCATGTAATACGTGACTTTGCTCCTCATTCACCTTCCACCATGATTGTGAGGTCTCACCAGCCATGTGAAACTGTGAGTCAATTAAACCTCTATTTTTTATAAATGACCCTGTCTTGGGTATGTCTTTATTAGCAGTGTGAGAACAGACTAATACACATGGGCTTTTGCTTTGCAGTTCTATCTTATGTGTCTTTCCTGAAACCATTTCTTCTACCTAATAAAAAGAAAAGCTAATAGCTTTTCTGCTTAAAGAGCCCTAGGATCACTTGAGATCTTTTGCATTATGCACAAGGGTATACAGAATAAAATTAAATTCCTGATTAAAAGAAAGGATCACATGAAAAACAGCCATCAGCCACTAGCTCAAATCAATAGCAGTTTAAATATGCTGCTTAGAATTCCATCCTAGAGGCTACTTGGGGTTTTACTTCCTTAAGTCTATGGAAATATCTGTAGCCTTTGGTTACTTGCTAATGCTCTCCAGTCTAGTGGCTTCTTAACAGGATTTTAGTCAAGTGAGGAATGTGGCAGATTTCATTTACTGAATATGGCCTTAATGCCAGCTTCCATTCCTTCTGTTCTTCAAAGCAATTTTCACCCTCCTTCTGTTGAGAAGTACATCTGTGTTCTCTCATCTGGAATCTAAGCAGGTTTGTGACCAGAGCAGACATGAAATTTTGACTTTTGAGAATAAGTCACAGAAAGGTATTTCATTCTCTTCCTACTTTCTTTGGAATGTTCACTTAAGGAACACAGCCACTACACTGGGAGGCAGCTCAGGCTACACAGGAAGGCAATGGGTGGATGTTATAACCGATATTTCTAGCTGAGCTCCTATCAGATTGCCAGCACCATTCGTCAAACTTGTAATGCAGACAATTCCAAAAGGGTTTGATGTAGTTTGGATATTTTTATTCATCCAGATCTCACGTTAAAATGCAATCCTCAGTGTTGAAGGTGGGGCCTGGTGAGAGGTATTTGTTTGGATCATCCCTCATGAATGGCTTGGGCCACCAACTTGGTAATAAGTGAGCTCTCTAAGTTCACAAAAAATCTGATCATTTAAAAGGGTGGTACTTGCTCTCCAACTCTTGCTTGTAGCACCATGTGACATGAATGTTCCTCCTTCACCTTCTGCCATGACTGAAAGGTCCCAGAGGCTTCACCAGAATCCAAGCAGATGCCAGCACCATGCTTCCTATAAAGCCTGCACAACCAGGAGCTAATTTAACCTCTTTTCTTAATACATTTCCCCATCTCACATATTTCTTTATAGCAACACAAGAATGGCCAATTACAGGGGTTTAGACCCTAGCCGTTAAGTCATACCCCAGGCTTTGAGTCTTCCCACCCTTGAGATCCAGACATTGTGAAGCAGATAATACCTGTCCCCACTGACTCTTGACCAAATTTTTGTCACAAAGAGTATGTTATCATAGTAATATAGATGCTTTATGCCACTATGTTTTGGAGTAACTTATTTCATAAATACAAGCAATTGAGTATTGAGTGGTCTCCTTGAATACAAGTAATAGTTTTCATACCTCTTGTACTTTCCACTCCACCTACTCTAGTCTTGCCATAAAAGAAGACAGTGGAAAATAGAGAAATGAGATGTTTTAATGTTAGACAGACCTAAGGTGAAATCTTATTTCTACCCCTTATGCATTCTAAGGTGTTAGGCAGGTTACTTTTAAACCACCTTTGCAAAGATTATGATAGTGAGAGAAATCTGTGTCTTCAAAATTTAGGCATTGCATTTGAATTAGGCAGGCTGTGTACTATCTTTGCTAGATTATTTGAGGTCAAAAATTTCTTTTATGACCTTTTTGATAATTGTTTTGACTTGTCTTTTTTATAGCCGTTAGTTTCTAGGTAAGACCGGCAGGCATATGGAGTCTGCCAGGCATCTGACTATGCTGGGAAAAGTCAGATATTGTCTACACTTCCGTCCTTGTCTTTGGATCTGCAATCTGATATATGGTTAAAATTGCTTACTTACTAGGTTCATCACAAAAAATAAAAGTTGCTAAGAATTAACATCATAACATATGTAATTGAGACTGGTATAGACATAGTTTTACATGCAAGGTACATAAGGAAAATAGAATGTGTTTTGGTAAAAGATTATAAGAAGGTATGGGGATATAGTTTTTGTTTAGGGGAAAGTAATTTGGTCTCATTTAGAGGTTTTTAAGGATTGTCCTAAGTTAAAAGAATGATGGGACAAAACCAGAGAAAAAGTAGATTTGTGAAAAATTGATATTTTAAAGGAAGTTTTGTGGGCATGAGCAAGTTGGCCAAAACTTAAAGGGAGTTAGTTAATTTTCTATAAATTAAACATTAAGATAAAAAGCACACTGATGCAGAACAAGAATCTGAACCTCATATATCAGAATAACAGGGTTTCCTTTGAGCATTGATTTGCTGTTTAATAGAAAATTTTTAAAAGTTACAAAAGTTTTATTAAAAGCTTACCTTAAAAGTCAATATCATTAGAAATTATGTTTACTAGTACACTAATGCAAAGGTGGAATTTGCATTTCTCTTTTGAACAAGATGATCATGTAATATTGAGAGATAAATGTTTTTGTTTGCCTTTTTAGTACTTAATTGTACTAAATTGTTGGAAAACAAGGAAGAAATGAGAAAACAGAGAATAGACAGGTTTACTTGGTCACATGTTGTCTTATTGGATCTTGTTTGGAAAGCTGTGCCTCTTCTATTGAAGACAAAAGGTTCTTACCTTCTGAAGTTTTTGAGTTATCACTTAAACTAAATGAATGATAAGTGATCTTACTTTGTGATACCAAGTGTTTTAAATTTTCAATATTTGATAAGCCTTCCAAAATCAAGATTTCAAGTTATAAACACAGTCCTTGTTGACATCATTAACATTTTAGATACTAATTCCCCTGAAGTTCAAAAGATACATGTGGCATATTTGGCACATGAAAATCATGCAGGAAGCATTGTCAACTATGAAATGGAGTTTGGTTTTCTTTGGGTTCTATTTCTATGAATTTTTTTAGTGTATGTTGCAGAATTATGTGAGAATTGTGTGAGACTCCTATAATTCTCCTCTTGCTTTTTTTTGTTATAAACTAATCTACCCAGTCTTAATCATTTTGGCCATAAGGTAAGATTTTCATAGAACTTTTGTAACTTCTTACAATTTTCTATTAAAGAGGAGATCAGTGCTCCAAGGAAACCCTGTTATTCTGACATATGGGCCCAGATTCTTGTCCTGCATCAGCGTGCTTTGTTTTTTCTTTTTCTTTTTAGATACAGTGTCTTGCTGTCACCAGATGAGTACAGTGGCATGATTATGGCTCAGTGCAGCCTCAAACTCCTGGCCTCAAGTAATCTTCCTGCCTTGGCCACCTGAATAGTTGGGATTACAGAGGTGTGCCACCACACCTGGCTCTGACTCCCACAATTCTGATGTGATTTAATGTGTGTTATCAATAATAATTGATTGTTATGTTGTTATATGCTGTAAAAACAACAAAATTTCCTTGTGAGTTGCATCATTAACCATGGCTGCCCTGAGATTTTCATCACCGACAATTGTTTTCTTTTGATCCTTTTCAAAGGGTGGTTTTATAATCAGCTATAGGACTTTAACAGGTGCTTTTGATTGCAGTTTTCTGATAACTTCAGTAATTGTGTAAGTGGAACAGAGAAAACAAACTTCCAGGATTCTCATGGAGAGCTGTTGTGTTCATAAACATCAAGAACACAGAACAGGAGTTAGTTGCATGGACTAAACTAATAAGAGACTGAAATAATCTTTTTATGATTTTTTGCTTGAAACAATGCTGATCATTTTTGTTTTTAGAGTCAAAAGTTTACTTTTGAGATATTTACAGCATTTAAACTATTGAGTAAAGTGTTCTCTTGTGGGCAAAATGTAAAATATATTTCTTTCTTTTACTTAATTCCTCCAGAGCTTGGAAACTATTTGTAAGATTCTTATTTATGGCAATACAGTTATTTGTATAACTCTGATAAGTATCCAGTTTCTTTTGTAAAGGAAATACAATTAGATTGGTTATTTTACCAAGACTTTGACTGGCTCAGACTACTTTGAGAAATTGAGGTTGACTTATAAACCCAATAAAATCCCCTTAGGGAAACTGGTCTAAAACTTTGTCCTGTACAGGGTTCCTGACCTGTAGTAAGTAAAAAGTGTCACTTTCTCACAGGCCCAGGAACTTTAAGTTATGTTGGGACCATAAGAAGAGAGGAATTCATCCAATTCATGAAAGTATCTGCAGGCACAGATAAATCCTTGGCTAGGCTTGGGAGGCCTTTGAAAAGTTTAATCTGAGATTCCTTACAAAGAGTTTCAGCAAAGCCTATTTAAACAAACCTATATGGCAAATGATTATTCTGGTTGCATTGTATGTGAATAATTAGACCAAGTAAAATAAGACTAAAACTTGTTTTGCAAATAAACTGGTCATCGTGTGATTTGTCTTTGGTAAAAATGGAAAACTAAAAGAAAAATTATGTTTCAGAAAAATACTATAATACACCTGTTAATTTTAACTTTTCATAAGTGATTTTATTATTTGTTTGTCATAAATACTTTAAAAAACTCTTATTTTAGATTTGAGGGTACAGGTGAAGGTGTGTTACATATGTAAATGCATGTCTCAGGGGTTGGTTGTACATATTATTTCATTACCCAGGTAGTAAGTCCAGTACCCAATAGTTATCTTTTCTGCTCATCTTCCTCCTCCACCCTGTTCCCTCAAAGAGACCCCCATGTTTGTTGTTTCCTTCTTTGTGTTCATAAGTTCTTATCGTTTAACCACCACTTATATGTGAGAACATGCGGTATTTCGTTTTCTGTTTCTGTGTTAGTTTGCTAAGGATAATAGCCTCCAGTTCCATTCCTTTTCCCACAAAAGACATGATCTGTTCATTTTTATGGCTCCATAGTATTCCATGTGTATATGTACCTTATTTTCTTCATCCAATCCATCATTGATGGGCATTTAGGTTGATTCCGTGTCTTTGCTATTGTGAATAGTGTTGCAATGAACATTCATGTGCATGTGTTTTTATGGCAGAATGATTTGTATTCATATGGGTGTATACCCAGTAAAGGGATTGCTGAGTAGAATGGTAGTTCTGCTTTTTGCTCTTTGGGGAATTACTATACTGCTTTCCACATGGTTGGATTAATTTATACTCCCACTAACAGTGTATAAATGTTCCTTTTCCTCTGGAACCTCACCAGCATCTGTTATTTTTTGACTTTCTAGTATTAGCCATTCTGACTGGTGTGAGATGGCATCTCATGTACAACCATCTGATCTTTGACAAAGATGACAAAAACAAGCAATGGGGAAAAGATTCCCTATTAAATAAATGGTGCTGGGATAACTGGATAGCCATATGCAGAAGATTGAAGCTGGCCCTTTTTCTTACACCATATACAAAAATCAACTCAGGATGAATTAAAGAGCTAAATGTAAAACCCAACGCTATAATAACCATGGAAGACAACATATCCAATACCATTTGGACATAGGAGTGGGCAAAGATTTCATGACAGACGACAAAAGCAATCACAACAAAAACAAACATTGACAAATGGGATCTAATTAAACTTATGAGCTTCTGCACAGCACACACACACACACACACACACAACACTATCTACAGGGTAAACAGAAAACCTGCAGAACAGAAGAAAATATTTGCAAACTATGCATCCAACCAAAATTTATTATCCAGCATCTATAAGAAATTTAAACAAATTTACAAGGGAAAAACAACCCCATTAAAAAGTAGGCAAGGGACATGAACAAACGCTTCTCAAAAGAAGATATATATGCAGCCAACAAACATGAAAAAAGCTGAATATCACTGATCATTAGAGAAATGAAAATTAAAACTATACCTGTTACTAGATTCCAGCCTTGTCCATTGTTTCTGACTCTCTGCTTATGACTCCATATCTGATTGGCTCTTGAAGATATTCCCCTGGATGCCTCAAGACTTCAGGTAAGTTATAAATGGACTCCTGAAGCAAAGAATCTCACTCCTTATTTGAGAGCTCATTATTTGTCTTATAGTCCACCGTTCACTTAAGTGCTATACCAAAGCTGTGAATAACAATACTAATCTTTATCATACAAACCTTGGGACCCCAACTAGGCACCCTGAATACATGCAGACAACTGCAAAGTGATTTCATCCTTCTCATCCCAGGCCCAGTCTCAACCCCAGATATACTTTCTGCCAGTAGAAAGAAGTTAGAGCATCATCAGGCTTTTCCCATCTCTATAGCTCCTACCTCAGGATTAAAGTATGCTGAAACCCAAGAAGGGAATTGAAAATGAATTTGCAAAGATTATGATGGTGAGAGAATTTAGCATGGCTTACTCTATCTTACTTCTATTCTCACAGGCTGGCTGCCTTTGCTCATTCCTGGGCATAGGCCAAGATAACCATGGGAGTAATTTAGTTTACAGTTTAGCTTTAAGCAAGGATGATAATAGTCCTTCCCTAAAACTGATCTTCTCCTTGTCCTAAAATTGCCTTTATAACATTAATAAAAGACCACAAGATTATAATTATGGGAGGGTCCTGAATTCTGCTAAGATATAGGCATAGTGTTTATAATCTCTTACTACTCAGGAGTCAAGTGGCCAGAGGTCACAAGATTTGTGACTTCTCCGATTTTCCTACAGATATCATCACTACTAAGAACCTGAGATTAGCATTTAAATATGTTTTTCAAGTTGACCCCACCCACACTTATGACTCATGACACAACCAATGGACACAGCTGGAATCTAATAACAGGTATAGTCCTGTGCCCTCCCCCCACAACCAGAGGCTGACTCAGTGCACACGGACTGTTTTCTACACCTCTATGATTGCATCCTCAACCAATCAGCAGCTTCCATTTCCTAGACCCCTGCCCCCCAAACTATCCTTTAAAAACCCTAACCTCTGAACTTTTGGGGAGACTCAGTGCAGTGACAACTTCTTCTCCTGAATGGCTAGACTTGTGTTAATTAAACTCTTTCTTTACTGCAATGCCATGGTCTCAGTGGATTGGTTGTGTTTGTGCAGCAGGCAGGAAGAACCTATATGGCAATTATAATATGACATCTCTAAATTCTTTTATCTTTAAAATAATGACTCTTCATACTTATTTCATATAATTATTATAAAGAGAAAGTGAGACAAAATATTTAAAAAATACTTGTTTCATATTTAGCTCTCAGTAAGCACTCAATAACACATATTTTACATACTAAATGCTTTTCAATAAATTAATAGATCAGTAAGTCAGTGAATTCACTATTGAGACTACAGTTAAAGTTATCTCACTTCTGGAACTGTGAGCCAAGTTGCTCGTCCTTTTGGTTCTCACTTGAAGGAGAACCTCCTAGGACAAGGCAGAATACTCTTCCCCTGGTGATGCATATAGAACTGGCCTGACATTTATTCTTGGATATGCATTCCAGAACCATTAGACAAGTTGATTTCAAAGGCAACTCATCAATACGCTAAGATGCTAAGCACATTCCATTTGTCATTTGGTTCTTGTCATTGCTGACAATCTCAAGGGTCACAGGAGAAAGTTTGAGATTATTTACCTGCGAACCTACAATCCCATAAGGCTGTGATTATGTCTGTTTTTTCTAGGGTATTCCTGAAGTAGCTTTCATTTGAGTGACATTGAGTTTTAGCGTCAAACATGATGCTCTTTCTAAAAGTCTGCTTTATATTGTGCCACAGCTAGAATACTGTAAGAACCACCTTTCCAATGGCCTAATGACAGTGAGATGTGACAAAGGATTTGATACCTCAACTGCTTCTGAAAGACATGAACATGCGTCCTATACAGCTGCTAAGATAAAAAATGGGGGGGAAAGGAGAAACTGAATCTGAAATATAGCCATGTCCCAAATTGAAACATTTCATGCCAACATAATGCCTCCCTTCTGTGCATGTATGAATGTCAAATGAATACAAAGTACCTATTTATCTGCTCATAGTCAGTCCATTTTTACAGCCAAGCCAGGAACACATTTGCTGACCCAGGGAACATAAATGACATCATTACCTAATGAACTGTTGCAGAATTCATTTGAATGTGGCCATCCTTTTGAAAACTATGAATCATTTCAGTGATTAAAGTGATTTAGACAGGAGTAGTTCAGGGTAGACAATATTAATTTAGGAATGAGTCATTATGTTCAGCACCAGTCTGGAACCTAATGAGCTGATTCAAATTCATTTAAATCACTCAGAAAATACATACAGAGGCTGCACAATATACATAATTTGGAACTAAAAGACATTTCCTCTAAAACCCAATATATTTCAATCAGTAGAAATAAAATCCCCAGATTTTTTTTTTTTTTCTAAATTGCTGGGCTTCTTCAGTTCTGAGGTTTTGAAATTAACTGAGAATGTGGAAGCACCTGAATTGAAAGCTTCATCTGCAAAAGAGTGAATTAAAAAGCTCATTAATGATATTTCATTATTTACTTAAATAAGAGATTTACTGACAAGGATGGACTATCCTCTCAACTATGAGAGCTACTTTTGGGATTATGCTAGCAATCTTAGTACTACTGGCAAAAATATAAGAATGAAAAAAAATTAAATAATTACAAAATTTTATTAGATATAAGACAATGTGGCAACATAGAAAAGAAATTGCATCAATTTTAATGCATAAATGCATTAATTTTATGCAAGGAATTATATGAGAAATTAAGAGAAAAAAATGCAACGTTTAAAAAAATTTCTTGAGGTGTCATTATTTGCTCTTCTGCATTTAAAAAATAATAAAAACAAAAACATACAATTATAGGTTTTCAGATACCAGTTGCTCAGTCTTGGCCATATGTGTTTTGTGGGCTCTCTTCAATCCCATACATTATATTGATTAAAATGAACTACCTGTGGAATTCCAGAATCTTGTCCAGAGATTATTTTGATATTCCAGAGATGATTTTGATATGGGAATAAAACAGCCCTGGTCAATGGGATATAAATGGAAGTGTTATGAGGAGGTTTGGGAAATTGTCTTTAGTTTTAAGAAAAAACACGTCTAAAAATCCCTCCCAACCCACTCTTGTTTTTCTTTTAGCTTATGATGCTTTTTAGCCAGCAGTTACTTTATAACCTTAAGTAAAGTTCACAGAGAAGTGGCTGGAAGCTCTAAAATCATCAAACCAGTCTGTTAACTTGTCCTGAACCTACTCCCCACCTCTATTTCTTCTTACATAAGGCTGTAAGTCCCCGTTTCTTCAGCCAGTGTCTGAAGGGTTTAAAGATTTTGTAACTGTACATATCCTAAATGGTACCAAGACTTTCATATATAAGAATTTTCTGATACTCTGCACATAAATAGTCCACTGCATTGAGCAAATCTTGTAGTCAGGAAGATTTTCTTCTGTCTAGCTTCAGCATAAAGAACCTTTAAGCTTATCTTTCTTTATACTGCAAGATGATTAAAATAATACTTTTATAAATAAAAATTTAACTTCTGCTGACTTCTAGCTTGTGCTGTTAAGTTATATAAATTTAGAGAAAGCAGTTTTTCTCAGAGTGAAACTAATTGCATTGACCTAGAGATTAACATAAGGCGATACTGAGTTTTCTCCAGGCGCAGAAGGAGAGATCAGCTATTGCAGGCATGCTAACACTCTTCACTCCCTTCATACACAAAATGTGCTGCTATATTATCATCTCTTTTCTCCTTTGGGGTCCAAAATTTCTCTTCCACTCATGAAAAGCTAATTCCCTTACTTTAAATATGTAGATAAGATGATCTATCCTGATGCGTGATGGAAAGATTAGAAGGAACGTGTATGTAATGTCTAGGAGAATTTCTACCTTCTAGCTGTTTAGTAGAGAATGGCTTTTACCACCATAGGTGAGTTTGCTGAAATCTTTGGAGGTGAGAAAAATGCCAAATTAACTTCACTCCTCTGTGCCTCTAAGCTCAACACTCTCCTAGGAATATATCCTTTGTATAGGAGCCTTGGTTTGGTTAAGGAACAAAACCTAGTTGCTTCAGTATTATTGTACTAAAATACAGAATTACATTAGAATGGCTTAAATTAACAGAGTTCTTTCTCTTAAATAGCATTCAGCCTTTGACAAAGGACCTGTGATCTAGAGAATATTCCTAGAAGCAAAATATGAGTCAAAGAGAGTGTACAGTTTAAATTGCAATAGACAATGCCAAATTTCCAAGCAAAATTTATGCTCTTACCATATTGGATGACTGAGTTTTTCCCACATGGCTACCAGCACTTGTTTAATCAACATTTTGTCAGTCTGTTTGGTTAAAAATGCTGTCTCATTGTTACTTAATATATATCTTTAAAACTGTGAATATATTAAAATGTTCAAATATTCATTATTATTATAATGATACCTTTTATTTTTCCTATTTTCTGTAAAATTTCTTTTGAAATTCTTCCTTTGCTTTTTTCCCTAAATGGGATTTTGTTTCATGTCAAGGAATATGTATGACTATGAATATAAAACTGGAATTAATCCTGTGTAAAGTATGTGTGCTCAAAACAACAATTTTCCCAGTTTATCGTTGGTCTTTTGACTTTACGTTTGTTCACTTTTTAAAACCAATGTAGTCATCTTCACTTCCTCGTTTTGTTATGCCTCTGAGTTCTCACACATTTTCTTTTATTTTCAGTCTTGCACATATCATTGTTTGTAACATTTTACTTTGGAAGTATGGTAAATTGACTTTAATTATTCTCCATTTTTCTGCCTCAGTTTGTTAATTCATTCATTTTCTTTCACTGATTTGAAGTACAAATCTCATTTATCCTACATCTTTAATCTATTTCTGTGCTTTCTGTTTTGCTGAATGTATTCCCAAAATATTAACAAACCCTTTTAACTGAAATATTTTAACCCTTGACAGAATATATCTTTGCTCTTGGTTATTCTTACTTATTCCAGTTTTTATATTTAATATATATTCAGTTTTAATCGTTAAAAATCAAATTTATTGATTAACTTAGTTTTAATTGCTACTTTAAAAATATGAATTCCATCTAGCTCCAAATTAGGTATGATATGCCATCTATTGAAATATTCTTCATTTGCCTTAAGAGTCTTAAAATCATCTTCATGTAAATCCTAGAAGTTTTTCATGAATTATTTATATCTTTGTAACCAGTCAACATATTGAATTCCTCTCTTAAGTCTAATTGCTTATTAGTTGCATCTCTGGAGTATTTAAATAAATGATCATAGTAATTTTCAAATATAGATGATTTTGCCTTTTTGTTTTAATTTATTACTTTGAAAATTAAGTCAGTAAATATGTATTGAATTAGAGACAAATCATGACTCTAATGGAACTTAAATTCTAGCAGAGCTTGCATTTTTTTTTCTTGTATAATTGCATTGGAGCACACTCCTGGAAGCTGTTTGAAGCTCTTCACTGTTAATGGTGATAAAATGTTTACTTGTCATGTTCTGTATTCAACAGGAATGTTCCCATTACATGATGACAAGCATGTTGTCAACTTTTATCTTAGAATACATATCTTGGCATGACATACATACTTACCATGTTAAAATGGCAACTGTTACTTTTTTTTAAGGAGTTTTCATCAAGAACTAATATCAAATTTAGTCAGATACCTTTCTACATCTATGGAGATCATTACCTTTTTCCTCTTTAAAACACTTTGATGTCATAGCTTAATAGATTTCTTAAAATTGAATGATTGGTAGTCTCATTCCCTTTAATGGGAAAGGATGTCTCAGCCTCCCAAGTAGCGGGGATTTTAAGTGTATGCCACCATGCCTGGCTAATTTTTGTAGTTATTTTTGGAGAGACGGGTTTTCACCATGTTGGTCAGCGTGATCTCAAACTCTTGACCTTGTGATCCACCTGCCTTGGCCTCCCAAAGTGCTGGGATTACAGGCATGAGCCACTGTGCCTGGCCCAGTTCATATTTTTAAATACAATCTTATCCAGCACCTAAGTCATTCCTACCCCCAATAACAATATTAATATGACTTTTCCTCACATTTTTATGTGTATCTATTCTCAAGTTTTCTTTCCTTAAAGCAAAGTTGGTTTCTTTGTTGTTGTTGTTGAAAATTGAGATTCTCAGTCTACCACTCCCTCGTGACCTGGTTTGTTAAATGTCATATGTTGATTTTTCTCTGCATAGCTAATTGGGGCATTCAAGCTAATAATACAGAAACTTTTGGCTGAAAGACGTAAGATGTACACTATTGGATTACTTCCTGTCCCTCTAATGGGCTGATTTCTGCTGGGGCTGATCAGCAGACCCTGACCTAGCAACGGGTGAAAGATGTACACTGGCACAGATATTTTGCATGTTCAGCATGGCTAAGGGGCCAGCCGCTCACAGACACCGAGGAGGGCCCTGGCAGGAGCCACAGCGGCTGCTGTCCCAACATGCCAGCCTCACGGTCATTTATTTAGTACAGATTTAATGTACTAAATGACAAAGGCCCAAAGCAAAACACTTGTGGCTAATTAACATTGCTGACCCCCAAATAAGAGCAGTCATGGGCCCATGGAAGATCAATGATCGGTCTCAGGACCACATGAGTAAACAAACAAATCTAGATAAATTCCTTTGCACTCCTTTGTATCTACTCCTAGCTGTTAGCTCAAGGTAAGGAGGTTAGGCTGCTTTCAGCCATAACCTCTTTCCCAAGGCTTTTACAAAGCTTTCTAGCCTTCCAAGAAGGTTCACGTTTTCTAAAATTTCTCCCACCACGCTGACTGAATCCTACAGGTTTCTTAGCAACCTGAATTTCTTTTGTGATTTACTTAACATTTTTTTTCTGGTGATTTTATCTCACTACCCCACCAAAAACCAAACCAATACAAAGCAAAACAAAACCCCAACGATGATTCTGAAATATATCTTAGTCCATGTATGATATCATCTATCTCATGTGTATATTTATATAAGCATATTTAGCTGTATAGTATTATCATATTTATTTTGTTTTTAACTCAGATGTATTTTATTATATTTCTCTTGTTTTTAACTCAAATTTATGTAGTTATCAGAAACTTGTAAATGTCAGTTCTGCAAATAGTGTCCAAAATAGTATAATCTTAACTTTGTATTAATTGTCTAATGAACTAGGTAGTACAATCTATATTCTTTACCTACAACTTGACACAAAGAATCAATTCCAGGGCTTTACACAGTTCCATAGCAGTGTTTACATCAGGCCTATCAGCTCTTCTTTCTAAAACAAATTAATTTCCTATATCTTTATTATAAGGATAAAACAAATTCATTCTTCTCAGAATCTCCTTTTCAGTGTGTTAAGCCTTAGCAGAGTAATGTTTCTCATCCTCTGAACTGCACACAGTGTGGGACTTTAGAGATCACTTGAATTATTTCATTTTTGACTTGGATTTGTAATGTTTTGATAGTAAAACTTGGATCAGATTGTCTGGAAGATGTACATATAGGTCCTCTATTCTCTCACTAAGTGTCCTGAGGAAAGAATCAGGAGATAAGTCTTACTCTTATCTAGGATAATAATGTAACTAGCAATTACACTTTAATCTACCATCTCTTGACCTCAGTTTTGTTATTTGTAAAATGAGGCAGTTGAATAATGGTTCTTTTTCTCTGGGGCCATGAGCACAGATTGGAGCTTTAAACTAGATTTGGTTTAAAAGTCTAGATTTGAATAACACTCCCTGTTCACACAGTTAGGGCTGATGCTAGACCTCCTCTAGGCTCCAGGGCTGCTAGATGATTCCTAAAAGTCCTCAACATTTGAATGATCTTCACTTTTTACAAACATATCACTCAAATTGCTTTTCAACAAATGCCTATATTTATATTAGGTTAAAAACAATTTCATCATTCAATCTGTACTTTTTAAAGTGTCAAACATTTGAAAAGACCTGCTTTTCAGAATGACAGCTTTTGAAGAAAGGCATTTTGTAATCATTTACAAAGTGTGTGTGTGTGTGTGTGTGTGTGTCACTTACTGCAATCCCAAAGTAGATTATCATGCATTAAATACATCATATTCAACTTGTCTGTGTCAAACTAAAAGGAAGAAGCTGAGCCAAAGTTAAAACAAAGTATATGAAAGTTTATTTGGGCAAAGCATGAGGGTTGCAATCTAGGAGCATACATTCATGCTGCTCTGAATACATAGTCTCATTAGCAGCAATTACAAATGAATTTTTAAAGAGAAAGAAGAGGCAATTCCCCAAGTTGTTTACCAAAAAAATCCATTAAAATGACATAAACTATTGATTAGCTATACATTGTTTGTTTCACAAATTCCAGGAACATGAAGATAATGGGTCAGACCACTAGTCAGCAACAAATGACTCTGAACAATTGCTACGAGGCATGAGTGGGTGGAGTGAGGACGTGACTAAAATCCCATACTCCTATCATAGCACGTGAAATTTGATTTCACAGGATCTTCTCAGCTCCGAAATAGAGGCCACTAACTCTGATCAATTTTTACTTTCAGATAACTTTGAAACTCTTTTTTTCTTTTCTTTTCTTTTTTTTTTTTTTTGCTGGGCTGAGGTGATTAATGACATAAAAGTGTATTTTGAAGAATTAGCTACTTCTGTGTGTAAGTGTGTGAGCATTTTATAATAACAGAAGATCACTTCAGAGCAAAATGGAGACTTGGTCCCACATTTACCTTCCTTGTCTTCCAAATGCTGTCTGAGATGACCCAACAGACAGAAGGCAGTAAATAAACAAGAAGCTTTTCAGCATTTCTGGGATACATTGTGCAGTTGTGGTAGGACAGACAGTCTGGAGCAACAGTAATTTTATACCTGTAGAAGTAAAGCCCATCTGGGAAGCAGTGATAAGATCATAAACAGAGCTACAAATCTGGGTAAACTCAGGTCAAGAGAGAATGAGAACAAATCTGGGCTGTCAAAGGGTATCATTATTATATTTTCCTATGCTATTCACCAATCCTTTCTTGACTTGGTGATGGCCGAGGCAAAAGTAATTTCTAAGGATGTCGTAAGTGCATCGCTAATTCTTTCATGCCAGAAAAACTGAATACAAGTGAAAGAGGTACAGAGACCAGGAAAGTTATAGCCAATGTGTGGCTTACAGTTAGGACAGAGAAAGAGGCAGGTTCAGATCCACTCGGTGTAGGTACATTTTAACTGAACTTGTACTAGCGACAGCTGAGGCACTGTTAGCTTTAGTTAACACGCCCAGCTTCACTAACATGGGAGCCCGCTAGATAAAGCAAAAATCTTTGCATAGCTGTTACAGAGAAAGGAGAGGCTGACCAGTTGGAGGAAAGACATGGCTCTTCACTTGCTTTTTGGTGATGACAAGGAATGAAGTTGTTTCCTAAGAAATTATTTTGGCAATTACTTCCTCTCTCCCACAAGCCACTAAATTTCTAAATATGCAAAATATAGCTATGAAGATATAAACATGTGGGAAAATGTCTAACATGGACAAAACAAACAGAATGGCAACTTCCAATACTGGACAGCCAAATAATACTATCTATGAGTTGCAAACAAAAATCAAAATACATGGCCAGATATAGGAAAATAGTTAAAAGGTAGAAGAATCAGAGCACAAAATAAAAGGATATACTCTTATTAAATTTTAAAAGACAGTTTAATTCTTAGTTTGACAATGTTTAAAATAATATTGAACCATTTAACAAGTACAAATTCAGATCAGGACAATATTAAATTCAAAAAGAGTATCGGTAAGTAACAAGAATGTTCCTGAATTGAAAGAATACACTTTTAAGATCTGAAAAGCATATCACGTTCTGGCAACATTTGTGCACAATTAATACATAGACAAATGTTTAACAGTTGAATTTTTAAACAATGGAAAAATTATTTAGGATAAAGGAAGTCAGACATAATTTGTAGTGGGCTTGCTACTGGGGGGACAGCCTGTGCAAATCTGGACTGGCCTCAAATCCAATGTTAGGTATAGCTGAGTGATGCTCACCATGTTCTAAGACATTGGTTTGGTATCTAGTTGAACATTGAACCACCTGAGGAGTTATTAAGGAAACAAACACAAAAATCAACTAGTGCTTGTTCCTCAGTCCCACAGATTCTGGTTTAATTGGTCTGGGGTACGGCCTGGGTTTTTCAAAGCTCCCCAGTTGATTCTAACATGTAGCTCAGTTTGAGAAACAGTTTTCAGGGGAACCATGTCAGAAGCATATTAAACATAGTTAAGTTGTA
Organism: Sapajus apella; assembly: GCF_009761245.1. Taxonomy (NCBI): domain Eukaryota; kingdom Metazoa; phylum Chordata; class Mammalia; order Primates; family Cebidae; genus Sapajus; species Sapajus apella. The sequence continues at coordinate 54,763,550 of NW_022436944.1, read as the reverse complement.
ATTCACATATAAAATTGCCAGATAATTTTCTTCAAATCAAAACAGCTCAGAACCACAGCAACAAGGTAAATTATGACACACACACACACAAACACAGCCACCCACACACACACACACACACACACACTGGCATGGCTGTCTATCCATCAAGAACTGAGAGAAACACTTGGTAAACATGGCTGAGAATCCCTGCAATGCAATATATAACAATATATAAATCAATTCTGTAATCTATTATTTAATAGATCACAAATTATTATATGATCCTTACAATCTAATTTTGAACGGTAATGTAACAACAACAACAAAAATTCTCAAAGTGGACAGGAGAAAGGGAAAGGGTAATTGAGTTGATTTTCATATCTTCCTTATCCAAAAGTTAATAGATAATATTTACACTAATAAAGAAACAGAGGTTTAGGTATATTGTATAAACTAATAAGAGGAACCTATAGAAAATAGGAATAACAATAACAAAAAACTGAAAGTAAGATAATAACTACATAAAACCAGTAAATTAAAATAGGGAAAGGATGAGGGATTGATGTGATTGTGCTAATTTTCTCAGCTCTCCTAATGAAGCCTAAGTATCGTGACTTCTGGTTAAATCAGAGACTACATGGTTAAAAACATTCCCATTAAAATAGCAACCATTAGAAGTTCTAAAAGGAATCTGTATGTTACAAATTAGCAGGAGAAAAATTTTTATTCCAACATAAGAATACACAAAATAACTGGAGAAAAATATTATATGGTAAAAAGGTAGAGAGCAATGTAAGCATAAAAAAATTTAAGAGAAGAAATAAAGGCAGAATTCATTCAAAATATAAATATTATAATAATATAAATGGAAAATGTGTATTAAAATAACAAAATTATAATAGATCAAAATTTTAAACTAACCCCATATATGGAATATGTATGTGTGTGTGTGGGAGGGGGAGGTCTTAGAAATGTCAAAATTAAAAGAATAATTTTAAATTTTGAAAAATTAATTTTAAAAAATACATGCTTGACATATTAAATAAGATGATATATGATAGTCAATTAAGTTGACCTAGGGCATAAAATATCAAACAAAATAAAAAGGCCAGGTGAGGTGGCTCATGTCTATAATCCCAGTACTTTGGGAGGCCAAGGCAGGCAGAACACCTGAGGTCAGGAGTTGGAGACCAGCCTGAGCAACATGGTGAGACCATTGTCTCTACTAAAAATACAAGAATTAGCCAGGCATGGTGGCATACTTGTAATCCCAGCTGCTTGGAAGGCTGAGGCAGGAGAATTTCTTGAATGTGGGAGGTGGAGTTTGCACTGAGCTGAGATGGTACCGTTGCACTCCAGCCTGGACAACAAGAGTGAAATTCTGTCTCAAAAATAAATAAATAAATAAACAAAATAAAAATAGGTAATGTAAAATGATAAAGGTTAAAGGTAATATATACAACTTGGACCCATCTATTGGCATCACAGGTGTATATTGATTTAAATAAATAACTCAGGTATCTCAGACATTGCAAAGATAAATTGACAGAAATACAATGGAAGTACCCACTCATAGCATATTACATGTATCATGAAAATAAGATGTGGATTGTCTGAATAAAATAATAAGGTTGAGTTAGTGGATATATTTGAAAATGTTATACTTTAATGAAACCTTTTTTTTTTAGCTACTCATGGGGAATTTACAAACTTGTTCCTATAGAAAGCCTTAAAACAAACCTTAATAGTCCAGCCTAATGAAATGCAATTAGAAAATAAATTGGCAACCCAAAAGAACAGCTATAAACCCATAAATATCTGTGAAGGTAAAAACGAAAACAAAAAATAAGTATGTTAACCTTAAATAATGAGATTCAGAAAAAACGATTAACTATACAATTTATTGAAGCACAAAGCTTGAGGATGATCACCATGAAACAAGGACTGCCAACCAATTGGGTCAGTGCACCAAAATAAAGAAGTTAAGGTTTCACTTGTATAGGCAGAGACAAATTTTAGCAGGATTACAACATTTCCCACACAAGACCAGTGCAGTTTGCAGCAATTCTATTGGTTACAGATGGCTGCATTTCAAGAAAGATAACTTTATTACTCTGTGAGGAGAGTAGTGATCAGAAGGGGTCTCATCTCTGGCACCATTTGGTCTCCCTAATGGAAGCAACAAAAGGCAGAAGTTGCAGCTACATGCTATGTGACTCAGTCCACATAGCCACATTCCTCACAAGGCCCAGGATAATTTAAAGTTTCAAGAGCTTTACATTTGAAATATTTAATTTCACAATATATATCTTCTGCCAAAGATAAAAATCAAACAGAAACCACAGAAAGATATAATTATAACACATTTGCTGTGTGTATTCTCAGAAATGTGAATATTACAATCTTTTGCCATATACTTATGTATGGATTTTTTATAAACAAGTTTTTAGTATTAGCCTAGAAAAGAAAGCTGATCTTGGTTCCTGAGACTGAGACTTACTTTAGCAACCAATCATATTGAGGCAAAGCATTTCCAATATCCCTTCCAGGGCTTCACTAAGTCTTTTCTGCACTTCTCAAAACTCCAAGTTTCTCTGATTTTCAAATTCCTACCCTTTGGACACTAGTTTTCTGCTGTTTTTCACATTCTGCTTGAATGTCACAGTGGTCTGTCTCACTTTTTTAAAAGTTTTGTTTTACATTTAATGGCACCAAGCTAAGAATTTCTCTTAACCACATACTAAAAAAATGGATAGTGTAAAATAATAGACACAATTTCCATAAGTAATGTTTAACCTGATACCAATTATAGTTAGACAGTGCCATATGGTTAAAATAGGCATTATTAATAAACATTTCCAGGTCACATACGTGTACAAATTGAGTACATGTCTTCCTGAGAAACATGATGGAATCTGCAAATTGCATGTAATTCCTAAGGACTACTTTATATTGGGATAATGTTTGCGGTTTTCATTTTTATTTAACAGGTATACAATTAATGTTTTCACATTTTTAAAACTAACCATTGAGAGAAAAATAAAAATTTGAAAAAATCTTTAATTTATTAGATAACAAAACACTGTACATATTACTGGCTTTACTTTTTCCTTGTTTAACATTTTAAGATTATACAATGTGTATATATATATATACACATATATATATATACACACATATATATATACACATATATATATACACATATATATATACACACACATATATATATATATATACATACACAATTTATTAGATAACAAAACACTGTACATATTACTGGCTTTACTTTTTCCTTGTTTAACATTTTAAGATTATACAATGTGTATATATATATATACACACATATATATATACACACATACACAATTTATTAGATAACAAAACACTGTACATATTACTGGCTTTACTTTTTCCTTGTTTAACATTTTAAGATTATACAATGTGTATATATATATATACACACATATATATATACACACATATATATATATATA